>NW_012272371.1:0-2921 GCF_000151885.1 Dipodomys ordii
AAAAAAAAAAGTAACTCATTTTTCTTTTTTCCTCTTTAAGGATTTGAATTCTTTATAGTCTAACATTTTCAAAGAGAAAAGTAAGGAAGATTATTCAGCCTCAGTTTGGGAAGGTGGATTATAGATGGCTTAGCAAACATCAAAAAAAATGACATTGCAGTATAAATTTAATTAGTTGAGTTATGAAGCAATATCAACTTTTTTGCTGTATTAAACATAAAATATCTTTATGGGATTACGGTAATCCCAGCTTACACTTAACAGCTTGGCACTTGTTAAAAAGTGCTTTAGGAGAGCACTTTCTAGAAGAATCCAGCAGAGCTGGAACCATGCCGACAAATGGGCAGAATGTAAACCTTTGGGCACAGCCCAACCACCAGCCTCCTCGGACCCACACATGGTGTTGTAATTCCTCTTACACTGAATTTGACAGTCTGTTTTACAGATAGACGCACATCCTTTAAAAAGTGTAAACAGCATCCTATAGTTTCAGATGGAAATTCCCTCAGTTCAGTAAGGCTCTGCTTTAAAACAACAACAACAACAAACTCATCCTTTAGTCTGTCATTTGGCCAATTGATTGGTAAGAACCCTAGCTTCATTCTAAATTGAGTATTGAGCTCTTCAGAGTCACATAAAGCTTACTTGGCTCTAATTATTTATTTAACTCAACATATATACTCTGGAGAATTCTGGAGTGTCATCTTGGCTAGTCCTGAGATCCCCTGAAGTACTTCCCTAAATAAGAGTCAAGGTATTTCTGTCTTGGTGAAGAGTTTCAGGGATTGTAACTTGTTAGAAAATGAAAAATAATTGTATCGGGTAGCAGGTTTCTATCATCACTGATGTGGGGGATGGCAATTTACACAGTTAGCAGTCAAAGCAGATGAAGTAGCATTTCTTAGTCTCACTGTGAACCACCATCCAGATGGGGGTGGGTGGGGTGTACAAAGCCATCACGTTCTCATGAGGAGGCGCTCATCCCAGAAGGAGGAGATGGAAACACAGCAAAGAACAGGATATAAATAATCTTCCTTATGGCAGGTCAGCCACATAGCTTGTTCTGCATGAACCACTGCAAGTGACACATGTGTTCAGGTATCTGTGTCTCCAAAGAAGGGAGATGACTCTAAGATCTGCAACTTCTGCTCTGCTGGCCCTGAGGGCGAGATTTAGGGGCTTTGGGGAGAGGGAGAGAGAGGCACTGAGGGGGAGGCGTGGGAAGGACAGTGAGGGAGGGGTAGGGGCCTTTTGGAATCTCACTCAGAGGAGGACTGCTTTGCTTTCCAGATGGGGTCTCTGCATATCTATTTATTGAGTGACTATACATTTGGAGTATGAGGGGGTTTCATGGTGACATTTCCATATACGCACTCAAGTGTGCTTTGAAAAAATTCACCCCTTCCACCTCATTCTCGTTTCTCCTTCCTCCTCTCTTTTTCAAATAGTATTTGGTAGGCTTCACTATGCTGCATTCATAAGTATGAACGTATGTGTGTGTACATATGGATATATACATATATACACATAGTATACAGTGTAGTATAGTGTACCATATATGTACATATATGCGCGCACACACACACACACACACACACACACACACACACACACACACACACCATTATCATCATTGCCATCTTAGGTCTATACTCTATAAGTGAGCCAGAACATGTATTTGGCTTTTTAAGCTTGGCTGTATCTCACTTAACATGATGAGGTTCAATTCTATCCATTTTCTTGCAAAAACCTAATTTCATTTTTCTTTATAGCTAATTTTCCATGGTCTGTATGTATCTGTACATAGATATATAGATATAGATAGATAGATAGTGACATAGATTGATAGGAGAACTAAGTCAAGAAGAAATAAAAAGCAGACATATTCCCATAACCACTGAAGAAATGGAAGCATTTGTCAAGGAAAATACACGAAGTGAATGACATGGAAAGTACAGGTGAGTCCTATCAAGCTCTATAGTAATGGATCATTCCAATATTATGAGACTTACTTTGGATAATAGGAAAGATGGTATAATTCCAGACACATTATTAAGCAACAGAACTTGAATGCTAAGATGAAAAGGTCACAAGAATATGACAGAGATCTGTCAATCATGAATGCAAGTGTAGTGTTTCTCAGCAAGACACTATAAAAAAATTCAAGAGTCTAAAAGAAAAAGTGCATCCCCTCACAACCATATGTGTACATATGAAGTATGCAAAGATGGTTCAATATCTTTAAAGTCCATAAATGTAACTCATTACTTCATTAACAAGGCAGAATAATAATAGTAGAATAAAATGATAAAAAAAACATCCTGACATGAAGGCATGTGATAAGATTTTTGAAAATTATGAATGGAAAGAAACATCATTAATCTCATAAGAAGAATAATGAAATAAAACATAAAACCAACATCATCCTAAGTAAGGGTATAGAAAAACATTCCATTTAATATAAAAGATGAGCCCAAGAAGCCAGGGGCATCATGAGCATTGGGAAGTAATAAGTAAGCTGTTTATATTATGGATAATATTATGGCTTAAAAATCCTAAAGATTTTTTGGGAGTGAACAGAGAACCTGATTATAAATTATAGGAGAATTGTGAAATGAGAGCAGAAAAAACGAACTGGCTGGAATCACAAAGTTAAGTGAATTTCTGTGCTAGTAGCAGTGAGAAAACTTTATCAAGGAGAATTTTTAAGATATAATAATATCAATCATGTAAAAATAAAAATGACAAAAGACATACAACATTTCTAAGTGGCAATGTAAACCTTATTAAAGATACTCAGCTAGAGCTGAATAAATGGGAAGACAGCCAACCCAGATGCCCCTCAGTAGATGAATGGATCAAGAAAATGTGGTATATATACACAATGGAATTCTATGCCTCCATCAGAAAGAATGACATTG
>NW_012272372.1:0-2025 GCF_000151885.1 Dipodomys ordii
AAGTGAAGTAAGCCAGGCCCAAAGAAACATAGGTCCCATGGTTTCCCTTATTTGCAATAACTAGTATATGTCTGAGACAAGCAGAAACGGTCAGACAAGTTGATGTTAGGCAAATGAACCCCAAGATAAGGATTCTTTTTTTTTCTTTCTTGCTATTGTTTCTAACGTATTTATAAGATATTTCTTTGCTGCTTTGTATGTCCCTCCCCCATGGTATTTGATAATTTGTGGAGGGGAAGGGAAAAAACAAATTGTTTAAATAGGGATACAGGTGGACCCATTGCAACAATGAGATGTACAAGACGTTATGTCGAAAAACGAACTTTACAACTTGGGCGAGGGGGCAGGGGGGCAGTGGGGAGGGGGAAGAGGGATTGGGAGGGCATGGATGGGAAGGGGAAACAAAGGAGGAGGCAACAATGCTTGATAAGAAATGTACTAATTTCCTTGCTCATGTAATTGTAACCCCTCTATATGGTATTTTCACAATTAAAAAAACTTATTAATCAGAAAAAATCTTTCATACAAGAATGTAAGCACATTTATTTGTTCAGGTTTCTTAAAAAGAAAAAAAAGTAAAGAATTATACCCATCTATTTAAAATGCCATGTCTAGATAGTGGCATTTTAGGTGTATAATCTTATATAATATTCAAATGATCTACAGTAGTAGATACTATTTTATGACCGGGAAAAGACAAAATATAACATGTTAAAAACTAGAATACTCTATATATTTGTATATACTTATATATATTATATATATGCAAAAATGTGAACAGAAAAGAATCTGAATAGTAATTTTTCTTTCCCAACTATGAAAAGTACTCTTTCATTTCATTTATTTATTTATTTTATATTTATTTTTGTGCTGGTCCTGGCGCTTAGAGTCAAGGCCTTCAACACTCACTTGACTGCTGAAGCCTTGAGCTCTACCACTTGAACCACAACTCCTGTTTTTTTTCTTGCTCGTTAATTGGAGATAAGAGTCTCATGGAATTTTCTGCTTGGGCTGGCTTCAAACTATGATTCACATTGGCACTATTTAAAGTAATGTTATGATAATTTTTTTACCTATCACAGGGATCACCATGGAATTCCAATCATGATGACTCTTTTAAAAGGATCAATCTGTCAAAAGTTTTGGCTATTTGTTCACTACGTACTTGCTTCTCAGATCTTGAGAGGATAATCCTTCTTCCCAGCCCCAATTTGGGGCCTCACACTTGATTGGCTGGCACTTTACCACTCTACCACTGGAGCTATGCCTCTAGTTCATCTTCTTTTCTGATTATTTTGAAGCTGGATTTCCAATGACTTTCTGTCCTGGCTGGTTTTGAACCTTAATCCTCTAGAGCTTAGCTTTTTGAGTTGATATGATTAATGTCAGCAGCCAAAGGTGCCCTGCACAACTCTTTTTCTAAAGACTATAGATCAGGTGCACACTTCCAAACAGAATTCTGACCTTCCCCTTTAGAGAAGAAAATGTCTTTTAAGAGTCTCTGAGCTGGAAGTGACACTGGGGTTCAAGTGGTAAAGTGCTAGCTTGAGCTGAAGAGCAGAGGAAGAGTGCCCAAGCCCAGAGTTCAAGACCAATGACTGACCCCCCCCCAACAAAAAACAAAAACAAAAAAAATACAAGAGTCTCTGAGCTGTCCAGCTCATTAATTTCTGTTAGCAAAGAAAACAAGTGGGATTTTGCATGTTGGGTGTGTCAATTTGAGTGCTCTAAGTTTCTTTTTGGGAATGCTGGTATTTAAGGAGTTAAGGAAAAAGACTTCTGATCTTTGTTTCTAGTTTATTTTCTCCATTCTCACTTGCAATTTATTTGTTTAAGTTCTTGCTAAGACTTATCTGGATGAAACAAGAATTTCCTCAAAAGAAAAGCAATTCTTATAAATATGTTAGAAACAATTGCAAGAAAGAAAAAACATTTGAATCCTTATCTTGGGGTTCATTTCGCCTAACATCAACTTATTTGACTGTTTCTGCTTGTCTCAGACATATACTAGTTATTGCAAATAAG
>NW_012272373.1:0-1815 GCF_000151885.1 Dipodomys ordii
CTCAAAGCCAGACCAGGTAAGAAAGTCCATGAGATTCTAACCTCTAATTAACCAGCAAAAAGCTAGAAGTAGAGTTGTAGCTCACTATCATTGAGCAAAAAAGGTTAGAGACAGCACCCAGGCTTGAGTTCAAGTCTCAGGACCTAGCACAAAAGAGAGAAAGGGAGAAAGAGAGAAGGGGGGGCAGGAAGGAGGGAAAGGAAATTAGCTCTACAGGATTCTAGGGGTTTTAAAGCCTGAGAGGCCTTCAAATTCTACTATGTAGAATTTGAACAATTTGTTTTCAAAAGATTTCCTTTTTCCCTTCTATATACATTGCTATTTAACACCCATTTATCTGGACATAAGAGAGAAATCTAAGTAATTCAAGGCTACAACAGAGCTATTTTCCAGAAAGTAAATACTAGGCTTTAATCAAATCAGTTACTCCCTCCACACTAAATTACACACAGGGAAACTGTGTCAGGCTTGAAATATGTATAAGAATAACACACTGACTAGGGGAAATCTGAAGAGTGACATTAAAAAAACCAACAACACATACTATAAATTATAGCAGGATAGGATGGGTGATATATACACCAGTCCATCTTATAAGATCAAATATTTTTCAGAAGAAGAAAAGTTTGCCAAATGGCCAAGTCAAGAAGTGATATTGGGTACACTGAAGAAAAAGTTCTAGTTCAAACCAAAATTAAGCTTCAATTGTCAAAAAGTAAGAAAATCTTGGCAGGTTATTTTCAGCAGATCTTGCACATTTGTTTTTGAGCACTGGAAGCTCAGGATCTGGCCCCGGAGGAGACGGAGGCTCCACAGACCGCCCTCCCTCCAAGGAGGAGCCTGTGCTTCTCTACCTTCCTCTCATCTCCACATCTCTTTAGTGGGCTGGTTTAACCTACATTAAACAAGAATATGGCCTCCTGCCCCTTTTTCTTCTACTCTTTCCTTTAGATCAGTGCTCCTCAAACCCTGTGAGCTTAATCATTTAGGGAATCTTACTAAAATGTAGGTTGTGATTTGGGGGTTTCAGGTGCCTGGAGATGCCCGAGTTGACTCATGGTGCTGGTATACAGACCACACTTTGAGGTGCATACCTCATTCCAAATCCTGCCCAATCATGTCCTGCAAGTTGGACATTAGTGGCACACATCTGTCATCCCAGCACCTACCAGGGAAGCTTATATTTGTGTGTGTACAAGCTTCTTCTCCATCATCAAGCCATGCCTGCAGCGCTGCTTCTGGCCCAGGTGTGCACCTGAGGCTTCCCTAATAGGTGCTGAAATGACAAGCCCAGTATGTCCAGCTTGTCTTTACTGAGATGGAATTTTGTGGATTTTTATGCCTGAGCGCAATCCCACAGATCTCAGCCTCCTAAGTAGTTAGGATTACAGGCATGAGCCACAGGTGCCAGTCATGATTTTGTAACATTGTACTTTGTCCATGATTTTATAACATTGTACTTAAGAAATTACTGACCACTTATAATGATGCAAATCTCTTAAATGTCAACTTATTTCATCATGTAATAATAAATCATATACAATAAGCAAAAAGCACTTAAAAGTTTCTAAATATTGAAAAGTACCCAAATACATTGTGACAAACATAATTTTGCTTTAAAACCTTTAATTTTATCATCAGCAACCTAAATGGTTATTTGCTTTCCTTTAAGTAGAAATTCCACTTTGGGAAAAAGTCTATTTACAGTAACTATAGTTTGAATACCACTTGTTATTTCAAGTAAAAATAGTATTCTATCAAAAATGAAGTCACGGGCTGGGAAGGTGGCTCAGTGGTAGAGCGCTTGCCTTGCAT
>NW_012272374.1:0-1876 GCF_000151885.1 Dipodomys ordii
TTTTTTCTTTTTGCTTATGTGGTGCTGAGGAATCGAACCCAGGGCCTTAGGCATGCAAGGCAAGTGCTCTACCACTGAGCCACCTTCCCAGCCCTCCCTTGTAATTCTTAACTTGCAATTGAATTATGCTAACGATAATTTATTGGGAGGAAATGATTCAAGTATTCAGTTAAGGAAATAAAAGGAACAATATCCAAATATTTGTGCTTCCTTGGTAAAAGGAATTAATTAAGTGCTTATTCCAAAAAGAAATATAAAGGAAGAAAACCAAACAACATATGTATCCGATCCTTCATCTGGATCCAAAACTAATTTACAGGAAATAAAGCTTACCACAAAAACCAGGTGTTAGAATATATGACTATAGTCCCAATTCTTGAGAGGGAATGCTGAGTGGGGAAGATGACTTAGAACAACCTGGGCAAAGTAGTAAATCCTTGTCTCAGAAAACAACACAAAACAATACTAAATAAACAGAAAATAAACATAACAGAAAATAAACAAAACCCAAACAACAAAGCAACCAGAAGAAAAAAGTAAAGAAAAAAATCCTGAAAGGGATGACATTGAGTCAGATGTGTTGTTACTTATAAATTAGCATGTTGAAGCCGAGCACTGGTGGCTCACACTTGTAATCCTAGCTACTCAGGAGGCTGAGATCTGAGGATCTCAGTTCAAAGCCAGTGTAGGCAGGAAAGTCTGTGAGACTCTAATCTCCAATAAATCACCAGAAAACTGGAAGTGGTGCTGTGGCTGAAGTGGTAGAGTACTAGCCTTGAGCTGAATAGCTCAGGGACAGTGCGCAGGCCCAGAGTTTAAGCCCCACGACCAACAGAAAAAAAAATGTTAAGTTGAAACCCCTTTATACAATTACCTAAAGATTATTTTCTTAAAAAAAAACTTGTTATCATCTTAGGTAAGCAAGCAGCAAAATCAGATTGTGAAAATACTACTGGGAAAAAGGCCTCATTTCTTTAACAAACCCATTACTGGGTAAAAAAGAGTGGAGATAAAAATTACAATATTAAAAAAAAGAGTATTTCAGTTCCCACATTAGGTTTTATTTGAGTTTGGACTCAAACAAAATTTGAAATAATTCATAAGGTATCTAGAAATTAAAATACCCCCAAAATGGATCAAAGATCTACCTAAGCACCAGTGACTTCACTGATTTTTAGATAATATTGTTCCAGGATTATAGCTGCTAAAACAAGAATTTTTACCTTCTGTAGATATATTTTCACAATATGTATGCATTGATGTAGTATGATGCAGATGAAACAAGAATGTTTCCTACTTAATAATTGTTGAAGTTGGTCTATAGGGACTCTAATATTTCTTTTTGGTTGTTGTGTCAGTACAGGGGCATGAACTCAGGGCCTGGGCACTCTTCCTTAACTTTTGCTTAAAACTGGTGCTCTACCACTTGAGCCATAGCTTCTTTTCTAGCTTTTTAGTGGTTAATTGGAAATAAGAGTCTCATGAGCTTTCCTGCCTGGACTGGCTTTGAACTGTTATCCTCAAATCTCAGACTCCTGAGTAGCTAGGATTACAGGCAGGAGCCACGGGCACCAGTTAAAAATTATATTTTTAAAACATTAAGTATAGCTAAGATTATATATTCAGTAAAGACTTAGATATATTTGTCCTTGCTGGACAAATCCATTTGTGTGTGTGTGTGTGTGTGTGTGTGTGGTATATGGTATATATAGCATATAAAGTATATATATTGTATATATGTTTTCCCTAACTAGTCTTTGGTAATAAGGGTTTTTTTTGGGGGGGGGTCCGGTCGTGGGGCCTGAACTCTGGGCCTGGGCGCTGTCCCTCAGCTCTTCAGCTCAAGGCTAGCACTCTACCACTTGAGCCACAGCAG
>NW_012272375.1:0-1084 GCF_000151885.1 Dipodomys ordii
AGCGCTCTACCACTTGAGCCACAGTGCCACTTCTGGCTTTTTTCTTTTTGCTTATGTGGTGCTGAGGAATCAAACCCAGGGCCTCATGCATGCAATGCAAGTGCTCTACCATTGAGCCACCTTCCCAGCCCAAAGAGCTGCTCTTTTTGATAGTGTCAGTTAGCCTTGAGCTATAGGTACATACAAAGGAAATTTGACATGGAAGATGAGATCACTGGGTCTCCGATAGAAAATCTTGTAATTCAACTTTCTGATTCATAGATTGGCAATCTCAGCCCTGTAGCCTGGACCTAGGGACAGGAATTCCTCACAGGTAATCTCAATAAGCACTTAAGCCCCAAAAAAGTGATGCTGTTGTTTTCACCCGAGACAACCCACTTTCAATCTATTGGAAGTGTTTTTGTAATGGATAAACTGGTTTTGCTGCCACAAATGAACATCTTTGCCTCCATTTTATATTCACCTTGCTCTAAGCTGTTCTCTCCATAGTCACTTTGTAATCACTTTTGGGTTCCAGAAAACACAGCACTGATGGATAACATCTTTATGAGAGGTGTTGAAACTAACCCTAAGGAACAGCAGAGCCTTGCTGGACTGGACAATGATCAGCTTGGAGCTTGGGGAGTCATCTCATGAGAATCAGATTGCTCTCCCCTAAAGAGGACAGTGATAACCTGGAAAAACCAGGCTGAGATAATGACCAGCCCTGCCACTCCTGTAACGACAACTCTTGAACTATGCCTCTGTTTAAACCTAATGCTCATTTCTGGACTCCATAACTGGCTGAAGATAGAATGAAGATGGCCCAAGTGCCATTTTCCCATAACACCATGCCACTTCATGATTTCCTTTTTACTCTGTTCGTCTGTCCTAATAAACTCTCCGATCACTTCCATCACTTTTTACCTCTAGCCTGAATTTTCTTGCTGGGTCCAATTGCAAGAAGCTCCACTAACTCGGCGGTAACAACTTCAAAGCATCAAGCACAAGACATACCCATTAAAGGCACATTCTCAATGACCCATTTCCCTCTGAGTCTGACTAAGCTTTTGTCTCTCTCTCCCTCTCTCCCCTCCCCCCCGCC
>NW_012272376.1:0-3052 GCF_000151885.1 Dipodomys ordii
TTAATTTATCCTGTCCAAGTGTAGTGTTTTGTCTTTTACTATCCGTTGGGTTTACTCACAGATGTATAGGCACATTGCAGTTGTTACTCATGAGGGGAGCCTTGCAGCCTATGCTTCTTTGGGTTTGGCTTACTTGTTTTCCAAGCCTTTCCATTGCCTTAGGAGTGGGCGATGCCATTCTTTCTGAGAGAAGCGTAGCATTCCATTGTGTATATAAGCCACATTTGCTTCATCCATGTGTCCACTGAGGGCTTTCTTTTCCCCTTGTAGTCAGATGCCCTTTCTCACACCCAGGACCGTGAGCACCTGCCTCGTTTCCTTCTCAAGGAACATTGCCAGAGCCCTCTTGAGGTCCTTGTTCCTCAGGCTGTAGATGAAGGGGTTCAGCATGGGGGTGACCACTGTGTACATCACCGAGGCCGTGGTACTCGAGTGTGGGTTTTGGATCACCTCAGAACTGAAGTACACACCCAGGAGCGTGCCATAAAACAAGGAGACCACGGACAGGTGAGACGCGCAGGTGGAGAAGGTCTTGTACCTCCCCTGGGCCGTGGACATGGCCCGGATGGAGGAGACGATTTTATAATAGGAATAAAGAATACCAACCAGGGAACTCCCACCCAGCAGCCCAGCCACACAGTACAGCGCTATGCGGTTAAGAGAAGTGTCAGAACAGGACACGTGGGCCAGCTGGTTAGGTTCACAGAAGAAGTGTGGGATTTCCGGAGCCTTGCAGAAGGACAGCCGCTGCACCAGGAGGCTTTGTAACAAGGAGTTCAGGGTTCTCGTGACCCAGGAGCCCAGCATCAGCAGCACACAGAGCCGGGGACTCATGATGATCGCGTAGCGCAGCAGGTGACAGATGGCCACGAAGCGGTCATAGGCCATCACCACCAGCAGGAAGGCATCTAACCCTATGAATAATGTAAAGAAGTAAATTTGGATGATGCAGCCCGCGTAGCTGATGGCCCGGCTGTGCGTGTGGAGGCTGAGCAGCATCTTGGGGACGGTGGTGGAGGTGAAGCAGACGTCCACCAGGGACAGGTTGGAGAGGAAGAAGTACATGGGCGTGTGCAGACGGGGGTCAGAGATGGCTGCCAGGATGATGAGCAGATTGCCGAGCACGGTGAGCAGGTACATGGACAGGAAGAGGCCGTAGAGGAGGGGCTGCAGACTGGGGTCTTCTGAAATTCCCAGAAGAAGGAATTCTATGATTTGCGAGTCATTCATTGTTCAATGTGGTTGAAGACCCCCATTCTATGGTTAGTTTATGCTCATGAAAATGCTAAAAAAGAGAGAGAGAGAGAAAAGAGTATATAGCACAATAAAACCATGCACACTTGACCAAGATACTGCTGTGTCTATTCTACAGCCAAGACCTGAATTCTAAGGTTTTGTGTGTGAATCTGCTCCTCCCAAGGGGCTCCTGTCACGATGATTGGAGTTTTCTGCCCACCACTTAGTATCTTCCCTGGAGATGATGCATTCAACATGTTTTGTTTTGTTTTTGTTTTGTGGATCTGTGCTGGTCTCGTGGCTTGAACTCAGGGCCTGGGCACTGTCCCTGAACATTTTTGCTCAAAGCTGGTGCTCTACCCATTTGAGCCACAGTTCCACTTGCTTTTTGCTAATTAATTGAAAATAAGAGTTTCATGAGCTTTCCTGCCTGGGCTGGTTTCACACTGCGATCCTCAGATCTCAGCCTCCTGAGTAGCTAGGATGTCAGGCATGAGCCACCGGTGCCCAGTTGGAAGGATACATTTTTGGGCACCAAAATATTGAAGAAACCATATTGAAACATAATTTCATCCTAGGTATAGAGTTATATATGCATTAAAATGTACCTTGGATGCTGGTCCTAATTCAAGACAACAAAATGAAATAATTCAAGACAACAAAATGAAATAATAGCTAATTAAAATATTCATAGGAACTGGGCACTGGTGGCTTACACTCTGTTTCCTAGCTACTTAGGAGGCTGAGAGCTAAGGACAGAGTTTGAAGCCAGCCTTGGCAGGAAAGACTGTGAGATGCTCATCTCCAGTGAATCAGCAAAAAGCTGGAAGTGGGGATGTGGCACAAGTGGTAGAGCACTAGCTTTGAGCAAAACAGCTCAAGGACAGCACGCAGGCTCTGAGCTCAAGCTCCAGGATAGGAACACACACACACACACACACACACACACACACACACAGCACCTCCCTCCACATCTCATACCCAATTTTCTGGCCCACTGATTGCAAAAGTTTTTGTTTTTAAAGTTTTGCCTGGTCTCTAATTTGATAGACTTTTGTTCCCTTTGCTCAGCTGGCTCCGTTCCCATCCCACAATGGTCCGTCCAGATGTGAGCCTTGCGGGGTTCAAAGGACACATCAGCTTCCGAAGGAGAGATAGATTGCCAGCCAGCACGTGGGCCCGGTAGATGATGCTTCTCGAAATGAGCTCCAAGGAATGGAAAGGAGAGATTTTTTTTGTACGGTGTGCAGTTCCTTTTCCTTTTCTCGTTCCTTCTCTCCATTCTGCTGTGCTCTGTCTCTGCTTGTGATTTGTGCACCCTTTGTCTTGTACATAAATGGATCTGATTGGGGGGCGCAGGCACGGAGGGACAGAGGGCGAACCAGCTCACAGCCAGACTCACGGACTGGGCCGGGAATGAGCTATCCTGCATGGGGGGGGGGTCGGGAGGGGAACCAGGGAGGGACCGAGGGAGGGGTGACACTGTTCTAAAGGGAAGGGAATGCGCTCATTCCCTGAACCACACACCTGTAACCCCTCTGCCCATCACCTCCGTGATAAAAATTAAAAACACACGGAAGAAAATGGACCTGGTAGGCGGGGAGGAGTCGGGCCTCCGCTCCAGACAGGAAGGTGGGGCGGCCCGCGCCTCTCCTGGGCTGGGGGAGGAAACCGTCTGGACGTGGGAATCCCGTCTCCCTCTGGACGGCAGAGAGGATCTGGAGTCCGGCTCCGACAGGATGGACGAGGCCGTGGACGCGCGGCTTCCCGAGCCTGGCTGCAGACCCTGCCCGGGCGCCCCGGGCCCAGCCCAGCC
>NW_012272377.1:0-2240 GCF_000151885.1 Dipodomys ordii
TGGGGGGAGGGGGGAAGGAGAAGGATTGGGATGGGGGGGAAGGGGGAGGCTGGGAAGGGATGGGAAGGGTAAACAAAGGAGGAGGATGCAATGCTTGGTAAGAAATGTACGCATT
Source organism: Dipodomys ordii (assembly GCF_000151885.1). NCBI lineage: Eukaryota > Metazoa > Chordata > Mammalia > Rodentia > Heteromyidae > Dipodomys > Dipodomys ordii. The sequence continues at coordinate 116 of NW_012272377.1, forward strand.
ATCCTGCCCATGCAATTGTAACCCCTCTGTACAGTATGTTCACAAATAAAATAAAACAACAACAACAACAACAAAAGAATATTTTCTCATTTTGAGATACATTAATGCTTGCTATTAGATATTTGTATTAATTATTTAATTCAATTATATTTTGCTTAGCTGCTAGATCAAGGATTTAGCTTGTATCTTTTTCATGCAAAATATTTATTGTGTGGTTTAGTATTTTAATTATTGAAGGTTTAAATATATTTTTGCACAGTGTATTGCATATTTTATTTTATAATAGGTCTGTTATCTAATCTATTTGTCATTTTCATAATCTAGCTTACCTTTAAAACTTAAAAGCAATATTTAACTGAATCAGAAAAAGAAGTTATTGGCTAAAACCCAGTCCAATGGGTGATGGTATACTTCATATCATATTTAATTTTAAGGGGCATAAATCTAAAGCTTTACCATTTTAAAGGACATTGTAAGCTTGAGGCAGTACCATTTAAAAATAATTTTTCCTATTATATGTACCTTGTTTTAATTTTGAATCAGTAACGTGTGAATTTGACCATTTTTTTCATAAAAGATATGTACTTAATTTTATTTTTCCTACAATTTAATTTTGTCTATTCAAAAGTGATACACATGTTTAAGTTGTAGCAAAACTCAGTTAACATAAATTTTAACAATACATTTGAGTGTTTTGCTAAGTGTAATGTTCTAGAGATAAATCTTATCTCAAGAACACTTTTCATCTTCTAAAGCAGAATATAATGATTTTAATCATATTCATACACATAGTCTTCTTGGTTATCCTTTTCCTTTTCCATGGTTCAACTCCCAACAATAATCTTTTTACATTATCTTATATTATTTCTTTAGGTCCATATTTTGCATGTGAGAGAAAATGTGATATTTAACTTTTGGAATTGTCTCATAGTACAACATAGTAATCTCTAGTTCTATTTTCCTGAAAATAATAATAATTTCAATTGTCTTTATGGCCAAACAATATTCTACTCTATACTAAATATGTACTTTATTTTTTTTTTGTTCAATAATTGCATGTTGGCCACCTAATCTGATCCTGTAACTTGGCTCTTGTGAATACTGCACATATATTTATAAAATATATACTGCATACATACATATGTATGTGTGTACAGTTATCTATATTGTATATTGATCCTTTTGATGTATGACCAAAAGTGATATGGCAGAATCATATGATAGTTGTAGAACTTCCACACTGACTAGTCACTGTATGGATTTATATTCTAAGCACCAGTGCATGAGGGTTCGTCTTTTCTTCATTCTCACTAGTGCTTGCTGTTTGCCAGATGAGCAATTCTGACTGAAATATGATGGAATCTCAATCATATTTTCTTTTTGAAAATGTTATTGTCAAGGTGATATACAGTTACATAAGTAAGGTAGTGAGGACATTTCTTGTTGAACTCGTTACCCCCTCTCTCGTTTTTCTCCCACTCTCCAAAACCACGGGCCCCACTGTAGAAATCATTTCCAACATATTGTCTTGTGAGTATCACTGTTGCACTGGTTCCCCAAGGACATTGAACATTTCTATATGCAACTTCCATGTGTCTTTCTTCTTTTAAGAACTGCTAAATCAGTTCATTTGCCCATTTATTAATTAGATTATTTGCCTTCTTGGTTTATGAGCATTTATAAGTTCTTGATAAACTTTTGGTTCAGTTAATAGCTTGCAGCATTTTTTCTTCTTATTTACAAGTATCTCTGCATCCCTGTCATTGTATCTTTGATGAGCTGAAGTTGTATCTTTCATACAACTCCATATATGTATCTCTTAGTTCCTGAGCAATTGGAGTCCTATTCAGAAAGTCATTATCTATGCCTATTTCTCCAAGAGTTTCTCTGTGTTGTCCCATAATAATTTGAAATGTTCAGATCTTACATTAGATCTCTAATCCATTTGGACATTCTTTTTTTATTTATATTTTGATTCTCTCATACTAAAGCTACCAGCACAACTATGTTTATTGCAGCATCATATACCATAGCTAAGATATGGAACCAACCCAGATGCCCCTCAGTAGATGAATGGATCAAGAAAATGTGGTATATATACACAATGGAATTCTATGCCTCCATC
>NW_012272378.1:0-1192 GCF_000151885.1 Dipodomys ordii
TTTCTTTTTGCTTATGTGGTGCTGAGGAATTGAACCCAGGGCCTCAGGCATGCAAGGCAAGCGCTCTACCACTGAGCCACCTTCCCAGCCCTATAACCTAAACTACTGTCACTAGTTAGAAGGTAAACATACAAGGGACCTTAGAATAAGAAAACATGGGCCCAGACATTGGTGTCCAGCAGACCTGGGCTGGAAGCCCAATTTTCTGGACAGCTAGCTGTGTAGACTTTATCCCTTTAAGAGATTTGTAAAAAGGGTGAGGTCATAGGAAAAAAGTGCTGGTTACTGTGAAAACAAAATGAGTTCATGCATGTAGGGTGACAGTACAGATACTGGAACACCACGAAAGCTCCATAAACACGAGTGATTTGTCTTCTCTGTTTTAACAGGGGACAGTTCTTCACTGATTTCCAGCTGTGCTGGATGCTTTCCTGCATCTCATAATCATCCATGAGGAACCTCTACCTGTACCTTCGCTCTTGTTCTTCTCAAGTTACACCTTAGTACTTTTGTCTTCATACATAGTTGCAGTGTAGTACAAAATTATTCGACCTTTCACATTTTTCCCTCTCCTCCGACTTACATAATTTCATACTTAGAATCATGTTCTATGTACAGGTATATAAGTTTATGTATATATATATATATGCATGTACGTGTCCATGAATGTTTATGTCATTTAGGTCTACTTTTCATGTGAAGCAACATGTGATATTTGCTTTTATAAGTATCTTGATTTCTTTTGCTTAAGATGATGTCCTCCAATTCCACTTATTTTCCTGAAAATGACAGTTTATTGTGCTTTCTTTTTTGTCGGCTGTGGGGCTTAAACTCAGGGCCTGGGCACTGTCCCTGAGATCTTTCGCTCAAGGCTAGCACTCTACCACTTTGAGCCACAACACTACTTCTGGTTTTCTGGTGGTTAACTGGAAAGAAGAGTCTCACAGACTTTCCTGCTCTGGCTAGTTTTGAACCATGATTCTCAGCTCACAGATTTCTGAGTAGCTAGGATTACTGGAGTAAGCCACCAGCACCTGGCCCGTGTATTTTTCTTTAATGATGTCTGACATAATCTTTTTTTTTTGGTCTGGTCGTGGGCCTGAACTCTGGGCCTGGGCGCTGTCCCTCAGCTCTTCAGCTCAAGGCTAGCACTCTACCACTTGAGCCACAGCGCCACTTCCGGCTTTTTTCT
>NW_012272379.1:0-2422 GCF_000151885.1 Dipodomys ordii
CAAGCGCTCTACCACTGAGCCACCTTCCCAGCCCAATATGGATTTGTTTTACCCAGGTATTAAAACTCAGAGAAGTACATTTAAGATTTGTGTATTTGGTTGCATGTACATCTTATGACAAAAGACAAACTGTAAGAAAATGGAAAGTACAGCCGAAAGGAATCACTCTAAAGTGGAATCTTGCCTGGAGGCCTGAATTGGTGCATAAGTCTGCCCAACTCATACCCTTCCCAAGCTCCTGTCAACCACATTTGAAGCCTGTGGCACAACTATTGCTGTTTTGATGTGGGGATTGTAATGAAAGCAAACAGCATTTGTTTGAAAACTATTCTCTGAGAACCTAAACATAAAATACAGATCTTTGGATGGAGACTAAAAACTCTGAGAGGAAAAGTTTTCTGTGTTTAAATATCATCACTGGCCGTATCCTTCACTTTTTTTCTTTATGTTCCTGGGGATGGAACCCAGAGCATGCCACACTCCAGCCCCACATCTGCAGCTCATTGCTAGAGATGCTGAACTATTATCTTAATACTTACTGCAAGGTGCAACACAAAAACCCAAAATCCAAAAAAAAAAAGATAATGAAGAAAACTGGCATAATTGCCTGCTGCATACTAACATAAGGATTTCTTTATTTTTGCTTAAGTGAAATATTTTGTTGTTGTTTTTTGGCTGTCCTGGATTTGAACTCAGGGGTCTTGTGCTGCTAGGCATGCTCTACCACTCAAAACATTCTCCCTTCTTTTTAGTTTTTTTAAAAATATTGTATCTCACATTTTTGCCCAAAGCCTGCCTTAGGCAAAGATCATCACATCTATCGAATCCCACAAGCCTGGTTTACCTGTGCTGGCCATGATCCTTCCTATAGCTGCCCCCCCCCATGATTGGGATTATAGCTATTAAGTCATTTAAAAATGATGTTAGATGTTAGTACCTTTCTCAATATCCTGACAGCCCTGGTACAGGAAATGATTGAAAAGTTTGCTTCATACACCACCTTTTTCTGTTCCTTAAAAGATAAACATTTTTCTTTGCAGGCATGGCTGGTGCTGTTCACTTTCTCTCTGACATCTTGGAACCAGCAACATCAAGGTTTCCAGCACTTGAACTTGGCTGTTCACAGATGGATTAAAAATGTGCAAAAAAGACAACTAAAATACCCATTGGACCAAAAGCTACCAGATTGCTTAGTGCCTGACACAGAACCAACTCTGAATTTTGAAAGACAATAAAAAGAAAACACTTTCACAGGCCCCCTTTTGTTGCAGAAGTCCCCATGTCAGAGCATCCCATCAGCATTTTTGACAGCATTCCCTCCCTGGTGTAAAATATTAACTCTTCACATACAGGTTCTTTGTAGTGTGCATGTTTCTTGGTGTTTGTTGCCCACAGGCATAAATTGTTCTAAGTGGAAAGCCCTTTTTCTCATACTAGCTCTCAGCTGAGCATGCACCAGTATAGAGTGGCAGCCACACCATGCTGTATATAATGTATATGGGGTGTCGTCTCTATTGGGCAGAACCAGGGATGTCTCTCTTAAACATCTTAAAGGGAATCTCAGCATTTTCCATGTGAACCTATCAGAAGAGCATGAGGGAAGTGCCACTCCCAAAACTTGAAAAGAAATGTCAGATAGAAGGTATTTGTTGGAACACCTATGGATGGTGCAGTTAGACACTGCTTCCTCTTTGTGTCATGTGCTCTCGTTGGTGTTTGCCAGAAGCCCTAGGGACCATGTGTAAACTTGAAAGGTTTCCTTGCAGTCCAACTAGTGTCCTGGGAAATGGACTCCATGCTGCCAAGAGTAACCTTTAGTGACCTTTAATGAATACATGTTGGCAATTGTGGAATATACACCTAAATGTGTACTATTCTGACTCAACCTTAATTTTATCAATATGATAAAATATAAAATCAGTAGATATAATTTCAGGTAGGTCCATGTCCTCACAGTGAAACTTACTTTCAAGTTTTAGTAAGTGATCAAAGTATAAATTTGGAATCATATTCCTTAATTTCCATCCACTTTTAGATAACAAATCAAAAGTACTAGTCTATACTTATAGATATGGGGCACATAATATGCAAGAAAATTATATTTCTGGATGACATTTTTAAAATATTTTTAAAGATATTAATTTGGGTTAATATCCCATCAGTAATTCTATTTATTGTCAGCATGATACAAATGGTCTAGGACTTGCTAAGTGCTTCTCCACATATGAGGTAAGGCATGTTTTATAAAAGACAAGACAGGATTCTGGGATTGTGTAGTCCTTGTCTACGGGACTTTCCAGGTATTTGTCATACTAGTTTCCACTCCTTTTTTTTTTTTTTTTTGTGAAAATACTGTACAGAGGGGTTACAATTGCATGGGCAGGATAATGCGTACATTTCTTACCAAGCATTGCAGCCTCCT
>NW_012272380.1:0-1599 GCF_000151885.1 Dipodomys ordii
AAAAAAAAAAAAAAAAAGAATGCTTAAGACACAAACGGGATAAGTGAAGTACATCAGAAGCCTCACTTTCCTCTAATCAGAACACACAGTAATGGCAGACAAAATATTTAACAAACGGGTAATATCGTAGCCAGCTTCCACATGAAAACAAATCTGAATTGGTGGGGAGAGAGTGAAAGTGTGGCCTTGCCTAGCTCTGCATCAACCCAGGACCTGAGAGCTGCGTGCCTGCAGCACAGGTGGGTGGGGACCCTAGGTGTAGGCCAAGTGTTTGTGGGAAAGGTTTCTATTTCATGCCATGTCTTCCTTCTGCCCTAGGATGCTGCTGTACGTGACAGGATTTGAAGCTGAGTCCATCTCTGACAACTATCTAGGAAGAAGAGACACTGAGTTGAGTCCTGTCACTGCTGGACCCCTTGTGGAATGCTGGAACCCTCTGCTGGAACAAAGGTCAGTAAAAGCTACGCACTGTTCATTTCTCCTTAAATGAAGCATGATATCAAATATGCCGTGTGTGTGTGTGTGTGTGTGTGTGTGTGTGTGTAAACGATACAATTCCTTCTTCCTAAGGTCAGCCCACAAACCAGTGTGTGTGTGTGTGTAAACGATACAATTCCTTCTTCCTCAAGATCAGCCCACAAACCAGAGTGTGTGTGTGTGTGTGCGCGTGCGTGTGCGTGTGCGTGTAAACGATACAATTCCTTCTCCCTCAAGATCAGCCCACAAACCAAAATTCCAAAGCAGATCCTGGGGCTTGAATTCAGGACCTGGGCACTGTCTCTGAGGCTTTTTTGCTCAAGACTAGTGCTCTACCACCAGGCTTTTTTAGTACTTAACTGGGGATAAGAGTCTAACAGACTATCCTGATCAGGCTGGCTTCAAACAGACTCGCAGATCAGCCTCCTGAGTAGCTACAATTACAGGCATGAACTATTGGCACCGAGCTAGAAGAAACTTTTTTTGAAATTCCTTGGGCTTGAACTCTAGGCCTGTGCTCTGTCCCTGAGCTTTTGTGCTCAAAATTAGTGCATTACCACTTGAGCCACAGTTCCATTTCTGGCTTTTTTTGCAGTTTAAAGGAGGTAAGAGTCTCATGGACTTTCCTGCCTCACCTGGCTTCAAATTGTCATCCTTAGATCTCAGTCTCTTGAGTAGCTAGGATTACAAACAAGATACTTTTAAAACAAACCCAAAGACAAGGAGAAACCCAAAAGAATGCTTTGCACTGTTGGTGATACCAAGTAAAGAGAACAACCTAGTTTTCCCTATCTGGAAAAATAATTGGGCATTTACCTATAATAAAATGAAATTCTAAAAGAGGAATGAAAATGGATTGATTTTTTTGCAGCAACATGGATAAATTATAAAACATTATGTAGAAAAAAGTAAACAACAGAGCAGGAATACAACACAGAACCATTTATGCAAATTAAACCACAAACTGTACTACATCTTTTTAAGAATAAACTTGTCGGAATAAACACATGGAAGGTAGATGTGAAGGAACTCATAAAACAGTCCAGAATGAGTAACTTGTGAAATAAAGGGGAAATTTGAAATATAATAGAGTCTTTAGATCCAAGAGAGGGGGTGGGGGGG
>NW_012272381.1:0-1701 GCF_000151885.1 Dipodomys ordii
GTATATATATATATATATATATATATATATATATATATAAATTCATCCCCAACACACAAGAAAAACTGTGCCCAGAAATGCTGACTTTCCCATTTTATCCACAATGGTTTGCTGGTAACAAATAGAAAGAAAAAGAATACAACAAATCTTCAAAGAAAGAACTGCCCGGTCAATAAGTGGGCTAATGCCTTAAAGAGAAACCTATCTGAAGAGAAAATAAGACTGGCCAATAGACACATGAAAAAATGCTCAACTTCTTTAGCCATAAAAGAAACGCAAATCAAAACAATATTGAGATTGGCTATAAGCAAGAAATCTAATAACAACAGATGCTGGAGGGTATGTGGCCAAAAGGGAACCCTTCTGCATTGTTGGTGGGAGTATGAACTTGTTCAACAATTTTGAAAAGCAGTATGGAGGTTCCTCAAAAGACTCCCTATGACCCAGCAGTCCCACTTTTAGTCATTTACCCAAATGATCACAAACAAAGCTATACTAAAGCAATGAGCACAACTATGTTTATTGCAACATTATTTACCATAGGTCAGATATGGAAACAACCCAGATGCCCCTCAGTAGATGAATGGATCAAGAAAATGTGGTATACACACACATACACACACACACACACACACACACACACACACACACACACAATGGAATTCTATGCCTCTATCAGAAAGAATGGCATTGCCCCATTTGTTAAGAAATGGAAAGACTTGTAAAAATTTATATTAAATGAAGTAAGCCAGGCCCAAAGAAACACATGTCTCATGGTTTCTCATATTTGCAATAACTTGTATAAGTCTAGGACAAGCAGAAAAGGTCAAAAGCTCTGTACGTATGACCATATAAGATGATGTTAAGTGAAATGAACCCCAAGATAGGAGCACAAGTGGTTTATCTTTCTTGCTACTGTTTTTAACATATTTACAATATGCTATGTGATATTTGTATTTCTTTTGTATGTTCATCCCCCATGGTATAATCCCTGTTTTCAGTGTATTTGATTCCTGTGTCCTGCATCTTATATATACATTTTTCTAATTTGGGGAGGGGAAGGGAAGTAACAAAATACTGAAATAAGGATACAGGTTGACTCATTGTAACAATAAGATGTACAAGACACTATGTTGAAAATGAACTTTACAACTTTGTGGGGGGAGGGAGGATTTGGGGAGATGGGGGAAAAGGGATAGTAGGAAGAAAAACAAAGGAGGAGACAACAATGCTCCATAGGAAATGTACTCATTACCTTACTCATGTAACTGTAATCCCTCTGTACTGTATTTCTACAATAAAAAATATAAAAAGCATAAGAAAAGGAGAGTGAGAAATAATAAAATCACATGGTACAATTAAAACAGCAACAATTCTTATTTTTTGTTGTTTGCTTTATATGATCTTTCCCCTATGGCATATCCCCTGTTGTCACTGTACTGGATTTTGTTTTTATTTTTCTTTTTTGTTGGTCATGGGGCTTGAACTCTTGGCTTGAGCAGTGTCCCTGAGCTCTTCAGCTCAAGGCTAGCGCTCTACCACTTGAGCCACAGTGCCACTTCCAGTTTTCTGGTGGTTAATTGGAGCTGATTATCACAGACTTTCCTACCTGGGTTGGCTTTTTTTTTTTAATTACGTTTTTATTGTGAAAGTACTGTGCAGAGGGGTTACAATTACATGAGCAAGGTAATGAGTACATTT
>NW_012272382.1:0-4456 GCF_000151885.1 Dipodomys ordii
AAGGAGGAGGCTACAATGCTTGATAAGAAATGTACTCATTATCTTGCCCATGTAATTGTAACCCCTCTGTACAGTATTTTCACAATAAAAAGAAATTTAAAAAAAAGAATGAAATCTCTGGTCCTTTTCTCAAACAGAAAAATAATGGGGAAATCTCTTTGTTTTGATATTTCAACTTTCATATTTTATTGATTCTATAAGGGTAAAAGTGGTTGTTGTTTATTTATACTTCATGTGTTAAATCACTCTTGAGGGATTGTTCTCTTTGTGGTTGCTATGGATCTAAATCCAAGGCCATTTTTTTTCAAACCCAAAGTACTGACAACAAGCACCTCACAACTTCCACATGCTAGAGACTTCGGTGGGCTATATTTTCCACATGTTCATATTGAGAACACAGTGAAATATAGACATGAAATGGTGAGTGTCTGGTATGTTGAAGAACTTGAGGAGAAAGTGCTACTATTTACCCTTCCCCAGAATATGCTTATCCCCAGCCTTGCAGAATGCATAGTCCCACGATGTATCTTCCACCCTGTGACCCAGCCATTCTGGGCACACTCGGGAGTGCAAACCTGAGGAAGAAAGAGGCAAACTAAAGCCTGGCCTTGAATTCCAGAGTGGCTGCAGGTAAAAAAGAAGTATGTTACACCAGTAGCATTTTCTTTCTCAGGGATTTGAAACAGGAGGCGGGGAGGAGAGAATGGTAGAAGTGTGCATTTGGGAGGGTCATGAGAATAGTGATGGGCAAGCCAGAACTCAGAGAGAACAAGAAAAAGCTAGAGAAGCCAAGAGTGGTGGTTCATGCCTATAATCCCTGTGCTAGAGAAACAGGGACAGGAACAATAAGTTTGAGGCCAGCTTGAGCTTCATAGAATGACCATGTCTCATTAACACAAACAAAACAAAAGAAACAACACAAAATAAAACACAGAGGAGTACTAGGCAGACACAAGAAAATGGCATTTCCCCATTCTCCTTGCTTACCTCCTCACATTTTCTCCTTTCCTTTCTCCACCCCCATTTTAGATCCACCTTGGCAGAACAGTTAATTTTATTATCAGAGTGGATGAAAATGCACCATACCAAGTCCTTGCATTTGTCCTGGCCAGGCTGTTTTATAAAGAATTTCCCTCCTTGTCAAAGAGGTCACAATCACATTGAGCGCTTCCTCCTTCTCTCAAAATGCCAGGCAGAAAGAGTGTCTCAAGGTAATGTTTTCTGATCATTGTGATTGCTCTCTTGATCCTTTGTACCACTGGGAAAGGGATAACTTTTGAGGATTGGGCAGCTTCATTAGCCCAAAACCCACAACGTGATCCCAGTATGGAAGAATTGGCAATGTTGTGGGTTTGTCTTGAAGGGGAAGAGAGATATACATGGAGTAAACATTATTGCAGACCATGAAATATCATTGTGTAGGGGGAATAATGCAGTCAAATGCATTTTCAGATGTGAAAGGTGGATATGGCTCCACCAGAGGAATTGACAGCTTCCACTGGCATCTCAGACACCATAAAACTCCCCAGAAGCCCCCATTTAGACTTTAAGGATCAAACAGCTAGATTCAACGCATAGATAATAGAATAACAACCGCTGCTTATCAGAGAGTAGGAGATAAAAATAATTTGCTACACTTCACTGGACTCCACCCCATCCCTCTAACACAGCCATCTATACAGTGAATTTATTAGATGTGTGGTTGCCACAGAGGAGGAAACACCACTCATGAGGGAAGAGATGTAGGCAGCAGCTAAGAAAAGTCAGACCAGAGCCAAAGAAGACACATGGGACGTGAACTAAACTAGGAAGAAAAGGAATGAAGCTAAGCTATCTTTGCCTTAGATCAAGAAAAATAATCTACTTAAGGAAATCCATCCTTACTTTTGTGTGGTTTTGATTCAAATGTATTTTAAAATAACCTATTGCTTAATTCTTTTTTTAAGAAATGAAAATAGCCAGGTGCCAGTGGCTCACCCCTGTAATCTTAGATATTCAGGAGGCCAAGATTTGAGGATCAAAGTTAGAAACCAGCTCAGTAGGGGAAGTCCATGAGACTCTATATCTCCAATTAACTGCCAAAAACCAAAAAGTGGCTCAAGTGGTACAGTGCCAGCCCTGAGCTCAGCAATAGTGCCCATGTCCTGAGTTCAAGTCTCAGGATGGGCACATACACATACCAAAATAACTACCATCACCTCCTCCACCACAGTACCAATAATAGTAATAATAATAATAATTTCTTGAAATTAACTTGTTTTTCACAGATCAACACAGATAACACCCTTTCCCAACCTATTTCTTGATAGATCTCCCTTCTAGTGATCTTCCAAAATATTTTGAAACTTATAAAGTCATCAAAATGAAAATTTTAAAGCTTGCAAGATAGAAACTGGCTAAAAACAACATTTCTACAATCTCTCCTTAGGGAGTCCAAAGAGGTATTTTATGTGGGAGACAGATTTGTTGAGATGCTTATAAACTTATTCTTACATGTATGACAGTTGAATATAGAAATGAATTTGTTTCTCCTGCTGATACCTCTGCTCTGCATCTTCTTTTAGCCCCTACCCTCACCCTGACCCCAATGAGTGGAACTTAGGCCTCTATTTAGGCTATGTAGAAGAAGGCAGCCAGTTTGGATTCCAACATGGCAGGGATAAGAGGATATTTCAGCAAGACTCATGGGCTCTTCATAGGGGGATGGGATGATTCAGCAAGATGTATGTGGAGATGGGGGAACAAATTATGAGATTTCTCACAGCACATGTCCACCCTTGAACCAATCAAATCAGGAGCACATCCTAAGGTGGAGGAGCTAAGAGATTTACATATAGTTGTCCTAGGCTAAAGACCAAAGACAGTTGGCTCCAGGACTTCTCCTTGCACAGAAGTCCATCTCAATGTCTCTTTCTCTCTTTCTTTTGCTCTCAAATAAGTCTGCTCTATGTGCTTTAAACACTTCCCTGTCCTTTAATTCTTTAATTGGTGGATAAAATTAACCCAAACCCTAGACAGCATCAAGCACACACAGGGCAATAGCCAGGTACAACCAGGATGAATGTGTCCATAGAGATGATCAACACATTTCTCAAGAGTCGGCAGAACTTTTGGCCCAAGTTGATGAGTGAATATTGTTGCAAGCCCCAGCCCAAAATAGTTCTAATAATTACAGCTTAAATCTACTCACTCTTTCTCTACTAAAGTCTTCTTCCCTCATCTGGAAACCAGCCATGCATTAAACAATATTTTCATCAATGTGTCCAAATATGTTATTCAAAGCTGAATTTTATGTGAGATAGCCCCAGGGAACTTTCTCGAAGAAAAAGTCTGCCTTAAAATTGAATACACAAACTGTTTTAAGGTTTCAAGATTTGGCAATGCATATTGGGCCTTCATTGTACTCTAAGCCAGACATGGGAAAGAAAACAATTCCGTTTTCTCAGCACTACAAAGGAACTCGGCATTTCAATAGGTTTGCAAGACTAACAAGTGGGAGAGGCACTGTCCCCAAAACAAAGCCACTGAGACCCTTGAGCTGTTAGCTGGCAAGTTTCCCAGCAGACAAAATAGGATGCTTTTGAATTTTTCAGGCATCTCAGTCAATGATGGGAGTGAAAGGATGTTACAGAAGGATAATGGCAAGCAAGGATGGTGGGGTAGGTATTGTAAAAATGAAAAAAATTATTTGTGAGTGTTGAAAACAACTTAAAAGTACTTCTGGAGGAATATTGCATAAAAAGAGTCCTTAGTGCTGGGTATCAGCGGCTCATACCTGTGATCTTGGCTATTCAGGAGGCTGAGATCTGAGGATCATGGTTCAAAACCAGCCTGGGCAAGAAAATCTGTAAGAGTCTTATCTCCAATTAACCACCAAACTGGAAATGGAAGTGTGTTTAGTGGTAAGGCACCAGCTTTAAGTGAAGAAATTGAGCAAGAGCACAAGTTCCTGAGTTCAACCCACAGTACCAATACAAGGTAAGAAAGCAAGAAAGTGAGAAGATAAGACAGACAGACAAAGACAGATAAGAGGGAGAGAGAAGAAGGAAGGAAGGAAGGAAGGAAGGAAGGGAGGGAGGAAGGGAGGGAGGGAGGGAGGGAGGGAGGAAGGAAGGAAAGAAGCAAGGAAGGAAGGAAGCAAGCAAGGAAGGAAAGAAGGAAGGAAGGAAGAAAGAGTCCTTAGTGAGGAGAGGTGTTAATGGGAGGTACATAATCATAAAATGTGTTCTGTGGTCCAGATCTTCTGACCAATAAGTCCACAGATAAATGAAAATTTCAAATAGAAGGATGGTAATCTCCAAGTAATGATGTACTTCACTGAATATTTACACTCTATAAGAGGGTCACATTTATAAGAGAAAACATTGGAACACACCCTCATCTGTGAACACACACAAGTACACACACAAGTACACACACACACACACACACACACACACACACACACACACACACA
>NW_012272383.1:0-1127 GCF_000151885.1 Dipodomys ordii
ACTTGAGCCACAGCGCCACTTCCGGCTTTTTTCTTTTTGCTTATGTGGTGCTGAGGAATCAAATCCAGGGCCTCATGCAGGCAAGGCAAGCGCTCTACCACTGAGCCACCTTCCCAGCTCCCCTGTCCTCCAATTCTTTCTCAGAGGGGATCATATACCATGTCACTGGCTCCACTATTCCATAGATTGGACAACAATAGAATCCTCACCACCACACAGTCTCCAAACAGAATGAAAGTAAAAGTTACTTGGCTTCAGCTACTTCTTGACTGCTGATCTCAAGCAGCCAATGAGGAGCAAGGAAATGCAGAAAAAGTCTGGTAGATGGAGAGAAGGGCCACAGAAGATAGTGGGTAGACAATGTCCAGACTCTGGGCTGTCTCAGAACTGGGAGACAGAGGTCCAAGTCATTGGGCTAGCTGACCCAAAGATATCCTAGCGGCTTTCCCCATTCTTTTGCTCCTCATCTCTATGCTCCTCCATGGTCTTGTTTTCTGTCAAGAAAAGGAAACAAGGGCTGCAACCAACACAGCTCTTCTCCATTGGGGTCACTTTCTATTATAGATTCTCCAGATATCCCTAAACCTCATGGCCTTCAATGAGCTCATATCTTCCAGGAGTATGTTATATTTTAGTATGATTGTTTGATTCAGGGATATAAATTTAATTCACATTATTTATTTATTTGGTTAGTTATTAGTTAGTTGGTCATGGGAGGCCCTCAGGGAGGACTTGTTTCTGTTTTTTGCTGGAGGCTAGTACTCTACCACTTTGAGCCACAGCTCAAAGTGGTTAATTGGAGATAAGAGTCTCACAGACTTTCCTGCCCAGGTTGGCTTTTTCAGCCTCCTGAGTAGCTAGGACTACAACACCTGCCTTCTTAGTTCAGATTTGGTGTGTATGTGCCCATCCTGGGGCTTGAACTCAGAGCCTGGGTGCTGTTTCTGAGCTTTTTGTTGTTGTTGTTGTTGTTGTTGTTGTTGTTTTTGTTTTTGGTCCAGTTGTGGGGCCTGAACTCTGGGCCTGGCCGCTGTCCCTCAGCTCTTCAGCTCAAGGCTAGCGCTCTACCACTTGAGCCACAGCGCCACTTCCGGCTTTTTTCTTTTTGCTTATGTGGTGCTGAGGAA
>NW_012272384.1:0-1429 GCF_000151885.1 Dipodomys ordii
AAGTGGCGCTGTAGCTCAAGTGGTAGAGCGCTTGCCTTGAGCTGAAGAGCTGAGGGACAACGCCCAGGCCCAGAGTTCAAGCCCTACGACCGACCAAAAAAAAAAAAAAAAAAAAGATGGGAGGTAAATTTGAAATAATCCAAGAGAGGTTCTTGACATAATAGCAGAAAAGCACTGTGAGGTTCCTGAGACAGGTGGCTATAGGCCTCCCTAGGAAGACATTTTACTGGGACAAAAGGTATGAGCAGTGTATGTTCTTAAGGTAGATCATTAGAAAAGATGTTTTTAGTGAAGCCGAAGCCCATACAGGGCTTCCTCTTTACTGTATCCAGCTAAAATGAAAATCATGAGAAATGAGGCCTCTCAGTAAATTAAAGTATTAGGATCCATAAAGTCAATACCCATACTTCCTATGTGCCCTACAAACTGGAAGTCAAAACTAAAATTAACAAAACAAATTACCCTACTTTTCCTTATATGACCTCATTCTTTCGTACACAATCATCCACCCAAAAAAACCCAAAAACCTGTTAATGTTAGTTTCTAATATAACAAAAAACTTCACTTTTGAATATCTAAAAATGTAAGCTAGTTAGGAGACAATTAAAAAAAAGATCAAGACAATTCTTAAATTCTCTTTTGCCCTCCATGCAGTAAAAGGAAAGAGTGACAGTTCAGTAAGTTCTCAGTTTCCTGTACCTCTCCAATTTTTTCATACTGATATACTTATGTAACAACCATATAAGGGGAAAAAAACTCATGAAAATTTAAGTTTGCCTAAAAGGCTTCTTCTCTAGGATGACATGTGTCAGTGAAAAAAATCAACACCAAAAAACAAAAAAACAAGCTGCCAGCTTGCTTTATTTAACTAGAAAAGAGTATAAATTCACTCAAGTTAATAATTCTAAGAAGGTTATTAGCATTCTTTAATCAGAAACTTTAAGGATTAGGCATGGTAGTATATACAACTGTAATTCTACCTTTTGGGAGGCTGAGGCAAGAGATTAGTCTGAGCAACGTAACAAGCCCTTGTTTCAAAAAAAAAAGTACTCACTAGACACTATGTTGAAAATGAACTATACAACTTATGCATAGGGACAGGAAGGAAAAACTGGGAGAGGGTGAGGGAAGGGGTGACACTGTCCAAAAACTTGTACTGATTACCTGGCTTACATAACTGCAATCCCTTTGTACATCACCTTTATAATATTAAAAAAAATTAAAAATATGAAATGTGGGGCTGGGAAGGTGGCTCAGTGGTTAAAGCGCTTGCCTTGCATGCCTGAGGCCCTGGGTTTGATTCCTCAGCACCACATAAGCAAAAAAAACAAAAAAGCCGGAAGTGGCACTGTGGCTCAAGTGGTAGAGCGCTAGCCTTGAGCTGAAGAGCTGAGGGACAGTGCCCAGGCCCAGAGTTCAGGCCCCATGA
>NW_012272385.1:0-3467 GCF_000151885.1 Dipodomys ordii
AAAAAAAAAAAAAAAAGAACAAAGGTAGCCCGGCACCAGTGGTTCATACCTGTAATCCTAACTACTCAGGACACTGAGGTCTGTAGATCCCAGTTCAAAGTCAGACAGGGCAGAAAAGTCCCCATGAGACTCTTAACTCCAAAAACAGAAGTAGCACTATGTCTCAAGTTGTAGAGCCCTAGCCTTGAGCATAAAGAAGCTCACAGATAGTGCCTAAGCCCTGAGTTTGAGTCTCACAACCAACAAAGAAAGAGAAGAACTAACTTCAACTATGAAAAAGTAGAAAGGACTTTACCTTGCTATGTCAAATTTTTAAAAACCCTGTGAAAATATATAACATATTTGATAACAATCATATAAGAACAATAATTGCTGAAGAAAGAGAAAAAGATCATTTCTGTGATTTCCCTAGTATAAGGGCCTGTATAGACTTTCCCTTGAACTGAAATTAATGAGATGAGGATGCAGAAGGCAAGAATTCTAAGAAATTATACAGTTGATAGAATTTATAGAAAATACTGCTAAATAAACCAATATAAATAAAATTTCCTATGTTCAGATGGAAAAGATGAACAAAATGCATGAGGAAGGCTCCTCAAATGGGAAGGAGGACTTTAATGATATGAGCTACTGGTGCCCAGCTTGCTTTAGATTTAACTATTAATTTCTTTCTTCTGCTTTACAAAAAAATTACTAGGCTTATAGTAACTAGGAATTTAATAAACTATACTATATTCACAGAATTGTCTCTTTATACGTATGTAAAAAACAATTACACAATTTAAACTAATTATCAAACAGAAATCAAAGCAACAATGGGAAAAGGAGAGAATTATGGAATAACATTTCTTTGCTTTGTTTTCAAGATTATAATGAATGATTAATTCTGTATTTTTTAAAGAATTTAATAGAAGTAAAATTTTAATTATTCAGTCAATTTTGATAAAACCCTATTCAATCAATAGATTCATTTTCAAATTAATACTTGCCTCACTGGATATTGAATTTGGGAAAATAATACAAAACTATCTGGAAGAGGAAGATCAAATTAAACATTCTCTTTCCAAACTAATAAATTTATTGTAGCTAATTATAATATGGAACATGTTTTATGGGTTTTTTATTCTTTACATTTAAGCAAGGTAAGTTCTACAAATTCTTCATTGATATCTTCTCTAAAGAAAAAAATAAGAGAAGAGTATATACCAACAGGCAAACTGAATTATAACATTTTCATAATCAATACTGAGACCAATCTTAAATTGGTTTTTGCTACTGGTCCTCTTATTCCCTATCTCCCAATTCATATCACATACACTGAATAAAGGAAAAGAACCTCATTAGTACCTTTCCTCACTTCTCTCCCACCTAAAGAAAAGTTAAAATTAGCTTATTAGCACAAATTAAGGGAAGTAAAAATGAAACTGCTTTTATAGCAGACTTTCTCTTCCAGGAGCATACTCCTCAAACTCCAGATTCTCCCTTAACCACATACTCCATGAACTCTACATACTCCCAATGTCTCTAACAAGTAGATGTAGATGCATTCTCCAAAGACAGTCTTTCTGATTCTGAACGGTAATGTGATTACATGCATCATTTAACTACACAATATTGCCTTTGTTTACCCTTTTAGGTATGGTAGGAATTATAAAAAAAATATTTGATCCTCATGCCTAAAACATGCATGAAATATATAATGCTAAATGTGCACAGTAATTAAACACAATATGTTCTAACAACACAAGGTCTCTGAAGAAGAGACCTAAATGTGATCACATCCTCAAGGTAGAGCACTAAGCATAACTAAAATTCACTGTGATGGTATTTGATAAGGCTTTCATGGAAATAAATCCTATGTTCCTAACCATTCTTGATTTTGTTTGATAACCATAGCTGAATTTTTACATGGCATTTTCAAAGCAGAATTACACAAGCTTGAACATAAATTCTAACCTCTCTGAAAGTAATGTGTAATCTTCATGCTGAAGTCATAAATCTATGACAAATCTATGACAAAGTACTCAAGAAACTATGCTTATCATCTTTATTCATTTGAAAGCATCTTGATCCTTTATGTTTTCTCAAGTATATATAATATGCTGTGATTTGTGATATAGGAAAGTATGTATTTACTCTGCTGTTTTATTCATCAGATTTTAAAAGTGTAATCGTATTAAAAATATTCACTCACTAGTTTAGAAATGTTTGTTACTCCCAGATGCTTGCTCAAATTGTATCATTTTTCAGCCTACTCCTTACTCAAAACTAAAGCATTTCATTTTCCTTTCTTTTTGGAATACAGTGGGAGTGAAGAAAATGAAAAAGACAAGAAATTTAAAAGAAAACACAGGAGAAGGCAAAGAAAAATAAATAAGACCATAAGATAGGAAGGAAGAGTGAAGGAAAAGGTGAGGGAAGAGAGCAAGGGAAGTCTGAAAATAGATAATTTTTCCAGTTATGCATTTATATATACTGAAAAACTTTAGTTCAAGAACATAATCTAGCTGGGCATCGGTGGCTCATGCCTGTAATCCTAGCTACACAGGAGGCTGAGATCTGAGGATCACTGTTCAAAGCCAGCCTGGGCAGGAAAGTTCCTGAGACCGGAAGTGGCCCTGTGGCTCAAGCGGTAGACCGCTTACCTTGAGCTGAAGAGCTGAGGGGCAGTGCCCAAACCCAGAGTTCAAGTGCCACGACTGACAAAAAAAAAAGACCATAATGTAAGTTTTAATTTGGTAGTTTAATTGTGGAGGAGGATTTATGTAGCTTTAGCTAAACAGTATTCTGATGCTGGTGGGGATGTGGACAGAAGGAAACCCTACTGCATTGTTGGTGGGAGAGTAAACTTGTTCAACCACTTTGGAAAGTAGTGTGGAGATTCCTCAAAAGAGCTCCCCTATGACCCAGCAATCCCAATTTTGGGCATTTACCCAAATGATTACAAACAAGACCATACTAAAGCTACCAGCATAACTATGTTTATTTCAACATTATTTACCATAGCTAAGATATGGAACCAACCTAGATGCCCCTCAGTAGATGAATGGATCAAGAAAATGTGGTATATACATATAATGGAATTCTATGCCTCCATCAGAAAGAATGGCATTACCCCATTTGTTAGGAAATGGAAAGAGTTGGAAAAAATTATATTAAGTGAAATAAGACAGGCCCAAAGAAACGTAAGTCCCATGGTTTCCCTTATTTGCAGTAACTAGTATATGTTTAAGACAAGCAGAAACCATCAGATAAGTTGATGTTAGGTGAAATGAACCTCAAGATAAGGACTCAAATGATTTTTCTTTCTTGCTATTGTTTCTAACATATTTATAAGATATTTCTTTGTTATTTTGTATGCCCCTCACCCATGGTATAACCCCTGTTTTCACTGTATTTGATGTTGATATAATTTGTGGCGGGGAAGGGAAAAAAACAAATTGTTTAAATAGGGATACAGGTGGACC
>NW_012272386.1:0-3710 GCF_000151885.1 Dipodomys ordii
GGTGTAGCTCAAGTGGTAGAGCGCTCGCCTTGAGCTGAAGAGCTGAGGGACAGCACCCAAGCCCAGAGTTCAAGCCCCACGACCGACCAAAAAAAAAAAAAACAAACTTAGAGATTTGCTTTCTTGCTTGACTTTTTTGCTCAAGGTTGGCGTTCTACCACTAGAGCCACCCCTCCCCTTCTAGCATTTTGCTGGTTAATTAGAGATAAGAGACTCTTACATTTGTCTCCCTAGGCTAGCTTTGAACCAGAATGCTCATCTCAGCCACCTGAGTAGCTAGGGTTACAGGTGTGAGCCACCAGCATCTGGCTAGTCCTTAGAAGGAGAAAGGAAAACAAGAACAGTTGAGGCTCTCAGTCTGTAGAATATGTACTTATCATGCATAAGGCCCTGGATTCAATATCTAGCATATAAGTAAACGAATGAATATTTACACTCAGATTTCAAAAAAGCAACCTGGGAGAAATAAAAATGAAACAAAAGATAAAATTGAGCAGTGAAGGGTAAAGGAACATATAAAAAAGAGAAGAAATAATAAAAACTGACAATCCTTTTTTTTTCTTTTATGTAGATGTACTGGGGTTTGTACTTAAGGCCTCACATTTGTTAGGCAGGTGCTCTGCCATTGAGCTGTACCTCCAAGTTTTTTAGTATGTTGTTTATTTTATTTTGGGTCGGTTGTGGGGCTTGAACTCTGGGCTTGGACGCTGTCCCTGCACTCTTCAGCTCAAGGCAAGGGCTCTACCTCTTGAGCCACAGCGTCACTTCCGGTTTTCTAGTGGTTTATTGGAGATAAGAGTCTCATGGACTTTCCTGCCTGGGCTGGCTTTGAACTGTGATCCCCAGATCTCAGCCTCCTGAGTAACTAGGGTTACAGGTATGAGCCACTGGTGCCCGGCTTGTTGTTTATTTATTTATTTTGGGGGGTCCGGTCGTGGGGCCTGAACTCTGGGCCTGGGCACTGTCCCTCAGCTCTTCAGCTCAAGGCAAGGGCTCTACCACTTGAGCTACAGCGCCACTTCCGGTTTTCTGGTGGCTTATTGGAGATAGGAGTCTCACGGTCTCTCCTGCCCCGG
Source organism: Dipodomys ordii (assembly GCF_000151885.1). Lineage (NCBI taxonomy): Eukaryota > Metazoa > Chordata > Mammalia > Rodentia > Heteromyidae > Dipodomys > Dipodomys ordii. The sequence continues at coordinate 1,077 of NW_012272386.1, forward strand.
CTGGCTTTGAACCGCGATCCTCAGATCTCAGCCTCCTGAGTAGCTAGGATTACAGGCGTGAGCCACCAGAGCCCGGCTTGTTGTTTATTTTTTATGTGCTGTTTATGTTTTAGATTTATTTCTATTCCTTTCACCTAGCTATCAGGAAATCCTGTTATGTGTCATTGAGGCTCTACATGGGTAAAACATTTTTTCTTTGGCTCTCAAGCAATTTACAAGGTGGGATTTTTGAGAGTAAGCAAGGGCCACACATAAATTTTATGAAAGCCATCAGTGTACTGCAAGAAAAGATATGATACTTAAAAATCCACACTCTATATTTTAAAACTCAACCTTATATTTGAGAGCTTCAAGATAGGTGATATGTAACATAACAAATGAGTAACTTTCACCCCAGGAAGACAAAGGGATCAGCAACATTGTCACTGAATTACTGTCTTTCTCACTATGCAGCCCAAGCTGGTGTCAAACTCCTGATCCTCCTGCATCATCCTCCAGAGTACTAGTGATTGTAGTTGCTTGATATCCAGAGTCTTCCACTGCTACCACCAAGGTAATCATTCTACCACTAAGGTAGAGCCCTAGCCAGTGAATGATTCTTGGGCACTACCAAGTTTAGAACATGGAAATGTATGATTTGTTTGAATACCCAGTGTGTATGAAATGTATTGTTTTGCAATTAATACCAAATGAACTGTGCACAAAAAAAAATCTGTTCATGATGAATTTATAAAAATAGGTCAGAAAAATTGTGTGGCAGCAGGAATGGCAGTGTAAGTCTATAACACAGACTCCCAGGAAGCTGAAGGAGAAGGATTGGGAGTTCAAAGCCATCCTGGGCTACATGTAAGACCCTATCTCAACAAAAGAAGAAGGAGAAGAAGAAGAGAGAAGGAGAAGAAGAAGGGAGCAGGAGGAAGAGGAGGAGGAGGAGATGAGGAGGAAGAAGGAGGAGAAAGAAGAAGAGGAGGAGGAAGAAGAGGAGGAGGAGAAAGAAGAGGAAGAAGAGGAGGAGGAAAAGGAAAGACTCAGCCACTGCTGGTGACTTACACCTGTAATCTTAGCTACTCAGAATGCTGAGATATGAGGATCATGGTTCAAAGCCAGCCTTGGCAATAAAGTCCACGAGACATTTAACCATCTAAAAGCTGAAATTGGAGTGTGACTCAACTGATAAAATACTAGAATGGGTGAAAAAGCTAACAGACAACACCCAAGGCCTTGAGCTCAAGCCCCAGTACTTGCACAAATGAAAGAAGGAAGGAGGGAGGGAGGGAAGGAAGAGAGGAAGGGAGGTAAAAAGGAAGGGAGAAGGGAAGGGAGGAACGAAGGAAAAGGATTATGTCACACACAGGCTGTAATATGATTCTGCTAATAGAATGATGAGTGAGTGCAGTGTTACAGTTGTAATAATACAAGTTACAGTTCTATGGCAAGCTGTGACACAAGTCTTTGTCATAAGCCCAGGAGGCAACTTAGAATCACACGGATACAAGTTCCTGTGTACCCAGTAAGGACTAGAAGGATTATTTTTTTAATCATGACATGTAATTCTTATCACTGGGCATAGCTTGAGAGGAAACGAGAAGCCAGGTAACTTTCCCACTGTTCTCGATTTAATTTTGTTTTGTTCTTAATAGTAATTCTTCTTAAATGACAGAATTTTAACTATAAGATTTGTCAAAGTTTCCTAGGAAGGTTTTCAGCAAATATTTTACGTGAAATTTTTAACTCCTTTATCTATTTGGTGAACCTGAAAATACTTATTTGCAGATGTATAATCAACCTTGGAGAGTAGGAGTCTTTTACTTTTCACTTACTGACTTTACTGAGCTAAATTAAAATGTCAGGACTAAAATGTCACAGAAACATCAAGTTGAGGAAAGTTGCTCTCCTCCTCAGAGTAGTCTGCTGATACAGTCATCCGTGTGTCTTTAAGGATGTGTTGGTGACCTTACCTTGCACAGTTTCATGGTTGCAACCTTAACATTTCCTGTCACAGTCTTTGAGTCAGTCTTCATACCCACACAGAGAAGCCAGTTTCCATTTCATTCTTGAATTCACACAGGTAAATGGGTGTGTGTGTGCTCAAACTCACAGATGCTTTTCACATTAACCCAAGCCCATTAATCTCATTGCTGAGATTTCTTTGTGTCTTATTTCCTTTGAAATGAAATAACTCTTTGCTCACTGCCCTTCATTGCTTAATAACTCAAAAGTAAGCACTGGAAAGAGTGAAGAATCTAATACTTGTCCAATGACCATTCATTTCTTTCATGCTTCAATGTCCCCTTGTGAAATGTGAATCATAATATCTGCCCAGAATGAGGGAAATACTCTCTGGAAAAGGACTTAAAATGCTTTGAAGCAAGGCATCAAAACACTGTAACTTTAAAAGGCAAATGGCATGAAATAAGAAAATGTATGCAGGGGCTGGAAAGTTTGCTCAGTGGTAGAGTGTTTGCCTTGCATGCATGAGGCCCTGGGTTCAATTCCTCAGCACCACATAAGCAGAAAAAGCCGGAAGTGGCACTGTGGCTCAAGTGGTAGAACTCTAGCCTTGAGCTGAAGAGCTGAGAGACAGAGCCCAGAATCAGAGTTCAGACTCCACATCGGACAAAAAAAAAAAAAAAA
>NW_012272387.1:0-2139 GCF_000151885.1 Dipodomys ordii
GGAAGTGGCGCTGTGGCTCAAGTGGTAGAGCACTAGCCTTGAGCTGAAGAGCTGAGGGACAGCGCCCAGGCCCAGAGTTCAGGCCCCACAACCGGTTTAAAAAAAATAAAATAAAAAAAAATAAAAACCAGAAGTGGCACTGTGGCTCAAAGTGGTAGAGTGCTAGACTTGATCAAAAGAGCTCAGGGACAGCGCCCAGGCCCTGAGTTCAAGCCCTAGGACTTGCAAAAAAAAAAAGAAAAACAAAAACAAAAAAAGAATAAACACATGCAACAGCTCTGGACATGCACTGGACCCATGTGCTAATATGATGTGGATGGCGAGGAAAAGCACTGTACTCACTTTGATGACCCGTGTGGCCTGGATGAAATTGATGGCATACAGGTTGTGCTCCTCCATCCCTGTACCGATGGTCAGGATGTTAGGGTCAAAGATGATGTCATTTGGATTAAAGCCCAGTTTCTTCACAAGGAGATGGTAGGCTCGGGTACACACGTTAATTTTGATGTCTGTTTCTGTTGCCTAAGGAAAAGAAAAACACAGAGCGTTATCTATGTAGCAGAGCTCATTTTACTCAAATCTCAATGCTAGGATGTCATAGAAATCCAAATGTCAAACCTCAAAAATATCTATCAGATTATCAGAGGAACAATCAGCTTAAAGATCTCTACTTTCATCAACAACAATTGTGCTCCCTGTGTAACAATCACATTTCATGCACATATAAATGTGTATTCATGGCTTCTAGCTAGGCGAGGTGGCCAGTGCTCCCACCCTAGCTCAGTGGGAAGCTGAGATCGGAATGATCTCAATTCCAGGCCAACCAGAACAAAAAACTTCTGAAGATTCCATCTCAATAGAAATGGCTGAAAGTGGTGATGTGTGCCTGTCATTCCAGCTATGGAGAAAAGTGTAAATAGGAGGATCATGACCAACCTGGGTAAAAAATGAGACCCTACTCTCAAAAATGACCAGAGCAAAAATGGCTGGCACTATGACTGTGGGAGTATAACATCTGCCTAGCAGGAACAAAGCTCTGAGTTGAAACCATGTTAATACCAAAATGAATACAAAGCGGAGAAGAAATATAAAGGGGAAAGAGGGAAGGGGAGAGGAAAGGAAAGGAGGGGAAGGGAAAGACCAGCAAAGCATACCACACCCCATTTCCACACCTTGCTTCCTGCCATAGAGAAAAATCTTCAATCTGGCTCCCACTATCCATCAACCAGCAAGCATAAAGATGTGTGCTCTTCCCTGCCTCCTCCTGACTCAGAGTCCCTGGTCTGCTAGGACGCTCACTGCTCTCCCAACTGACAAGGTCATAGCTCCAGCCAACACCCCCTCTGCTTTCCTGCATCAATGCCCGCATCACTTCCCATCAGCTCACACAAACAGTCATATAACATATACATGTGTACCCTTCCTTAACCGTAAAGGCCCCCACCCTGCGTTCTATCCTATTTCTCTGCTCCCCTTTCAGCAAGTCTTTACACCTGCCACTTCAGTTCTTTTCCTAGCCTCTCTTGAACCTGCTCCAGCAAAGCTATCATCTCCTAGGAAACAAGACAGCAAGCTCCCAAATGACACTATGTAAATCCACTGGTAAATTCTCCATCTCATTCCACTTGATCTAACGCAGCTCTTTAAACAGCTGATTGCATCCTTCTCTGTGAAGTTTGTTCTGACTCCCTCCTATCAAACAGGCTGCCGCTGACACTGTCTAACCCTCTCCCAGCCGCAGAGCATGACTGCTCTCTGGGCCCCTCCCCAGGGCTCCCTTGGGCCTGGGCTCCTCCCCTGTCAGCTTGTACTGCTTCACAAAGCATCTACACACAGCAGTTCTCAGTAAGGGGATTCTATCTTCAAACCAGTTTCTGCCCAGGGAACCTGTGTTACCACAGATGCAGCAGCTTACGTCCCAGTCCCTGAAGCTTCCCGAGGGCCCCTGCCTCCCTGACAGAGATGACACTTGCCATTTTTTTCTTTTTTTTTTGTCGGTCGTGGGGCTTGAACTCTGGGCCTGGGCGCTGTCCCTCAGCTCTTCAGCTCAAGGCGAGTGCTCTACCACTTGAGCTACAGCGCCACTTCCGGTTTTCTGGTGGTTTATTGGAGATAGGAGTCTCACGGTCTCTCCTGCCC
>NW_012272388.1:0-6652 GCF_000151885.1 Dipodomys ordii
AAGTCCATGAGACTTATCTCCAATTAACCAGCAAAAAGCCAAAAGGAGAGCTACTGTGGCTCAAGTGGTAAAGCACCAGCCTTGAGCAAAAAAAAAAAAAAAAAAAAAAAAGCCAAGGGACAGTGCTCAGGCCCTGAGCTCAAGCCCAGTTCAAGTTCATACACACAGGCAAAAAGAAGCAGAGCTGAAAGCGTGCTTCACATTGTGGCGCTTCAGCCCAGCCAGAAAGCTGAGCAAGCATGAGTTCAAACCCCAGTACCACCAACAGACCTTCCAAGCGCCTTTCTCATTTCTCCAAGTTGGGGCGCAGGCTTTTGCTACCACTCAGAAGTGGGGTATCTGGAGGGTGGAGCCCTTCACCCCACAGCCAGCCCCTCCCCTGTGGAGGCACTGGGCGGAGGCCAGGATTTGGAGGCCACCTGGCCCCTCAGCCTCTCCATCTGGCCCGCAGGAGCTGGGGGTCTCCTTCGGGGAGTGCAGCGCTGCACTGGGACACAACATCCTGGAACCCATGGTGAGCCTGGCCCGGTGAGTGCTCCCCCCCACCCCCCATCCCCCCCGCAGCTGGGACTCCCTCTGCCAGGCCACGCTCCCGCACCCCCAGCCCCACACCGCCCGTCTCCCATCTGTCCCTCACTGCCCAAGGCAGGAACACCAGCTGCCTGGCACCCAGAAGAGAAACAGAAGTCACGCTTTCCCTGACTCCATTTTCCCAGTGTCATGGGAGGAGCTGGAGAGAGAGGGCGCGTGGGGTACAGCCTGCTCGCCCCGCCCCCCACGCTACTCCCAGGGTCCTTCTGGCTGGAGCCCGTGCGCATTGTCGTGCAGGTTGCTGAAGGTGCAGGAGGACCGGCTGAGGGGCTCGCTGGTGAAGGTGGCCCCCGGGGGGCCCCCCAAGAAAGGCCGCTGCTGCTTCTGACCCCCCCATCACGCCTTGGGGCTCCCTGATCTCAGCTCTGCCGCCCTTCTGAGTCCAGTGAGGGCAGGCAGGACAGGCCCCCGGAATCCCGGCCGAGATCTCGGGCAGGGGTGCGTGGCTGCGGCCTTGTGCCAGCCAGGGAGGACTTCACTGAGCAAATAAGGCTGGGAGTGAGGATGGGCTTGGGGAGGTGTGGGTGGTAAATTCTCCAGGAAAGGAAAAGCCTAGAAAAACAACAGAAGGGAAATAAACCAAATGACTGCCGCACGTACAATTATCGGGTGAAGGTGGGTGATCTCTTCCTTTGTGCTTATTAAAAAAATGTTCTGCTTTTCCACACTGTGTATTTCTTACACAATCAGGAGACTAGGTCTTGAGGAAAGGAATAAACTTTACTCTGATGCCAGACTCTTAACCCACCCACACCCCCTTTTCTTGGTCGGTGGTGGGGCTTGAACTCAGGGCCTGAGCACTGTCCCTGAGCTTTTTGTTGTTGTTGTTCAAGGCTAGCACTCTATCACTTTGAGCCACAGTGCCACTTCCAGTTTTCTGGTGGTTCACTGCCCAAGATGGCTTTGAACCTCTCGATCCTCAGATCTCAGCCTCCTGAGTAGCTGGGATGACAGGTGTGAGCCGCTGGTATCAGGCTTAATTCACATAGCTTGTCAGTTACAAAGTAAGTGTTGTGTTACTTCCTGGGGTCTGGGCTGGACAGGCCTCTGTGGCCATATGGATCTTGGGCCTCACCGTGGTCTCTGCCTGATTGGCTGTTCCAGCGGGGGATGGCAGAGGAGGCAGCCGGACTCCCTGAGTCCTGGCCAGCTCATGTCTCTGGCTAGTTCCTATCTCTGGGTCCAGACCTCCCTGCCCTGAGTTCCAGGCCTCGCGGGCTCCTTCAGCCACATGAGCTGGCTCCTGTGGACAAGCTCCTGTGGACAAGCTCCGGCTCCGGCGTGCGGGAGCACTGGGAGAACACAGCCCTCATCCCAGTGGTGCTGGTGAGCTTTGTGCTGCTGGGGCCCTGCTCTGAGCTGGGAGATGAGGCCGGGTGGGCAGTCGCCTGCGTACCATACTGGCTTACTTCAACTGTGCCCTCAGCCCTGTCCTCTGCTTCTGCCTCTCCTCCCTCCCTGGCAGGGCTCAGGGCCCTTTTCTGCCTGCCCTGGACAGCCGGGCAGCCCGGAGGAGGGGCGTGTCACAGTGATGGACAGACTCTGGCTGGAGGCCTGGGGAGGGCTGAGGTGAAAAGGGTGGAGGACAGAACCTCAGGGACTTGAATCTCTTTTACCTAAGGGGAGGGGAATAAACTAGCCCCGCCCTTACCCCCCACAGGCAGGTGGCCCAGCCAATCAGGGCTGTTCACTACCTGGCTCAGCCACTCAGATCTGCTCTCTGTTGGGCCTTCCGGCTGCTGGTTTGTAGGATCTGAAGTAAAACTCTGGGTGGGCCCTGCCTCTCTGTTCTCATCTGAGAAGTAGGGTAATAGTCCTTTCTCCACGGGAAGTGACAAAGACGAATCTTCAGGCACAGGAAAAGTGCTGGGCAGAGAGCCTGGGCTTTGGTGGGCTAGGGTGGGAGCATTGGGAGGGGTGATAGCGCTCTTGCTTTTTGTCTTTGTTCCTGTGTAGGACGGGAGTGAGCACGGGATGATCTGGGGGCTGACAGCCTGGCGTCTCCAGTCCTAGAGATCAGGGATTCCGTGGGGGAGGGGGAGAGCAGCTGCAGCCAGCTGGGGCCCGGGGTCCAGGAGGACCCTTCTGCCATTAACCCACCCTGCCAGCTCTGTCCCTCGTGCCTTTAGTCCATTAAGGAGATGGAAATAAAATCCATCTTTGCCAGGAGTCTGGGCTTGTGAATTTCTGGATGCTGTGTGGCTTTCTCCCCAAGATGGCTAGGAAGGACTCTTCTCTTCAGACCCCAATTCAGGGTCTCCATCTCTCCTGCCCCATCTAAGTGGCTCTTCCCTCCATCCCTCTCCCTCTGGTCTCCTTACAGTGGGCCTCGGGCACTTATATGGACCCAGAACCAGGGTTATCATCGCTGCTTAAATCCGTGCTTTGCAAATGCATATATGAGATCAAAAACTTAGGAGAAACAAGCTTTTGGGTTGAAACTGACTCAAAACAATGGCTCACAGGACTTGTCAGAACCTTGAACACCCTGAAAGCCACTGAGGCTCTCCACGAAGGAGTCAAAACAAGCAGTTTCTTAAATTAACTGCCAGGGAACCAGCGTTCTGGGGGCCACGCCCTGGCAAGGAACCCAGGAAAGCAGAGACTGTGGTACACAAGAAAGACGCTGCTGTTGTCTGGTCTCTGGGACAGGTTCTCTGAGCCTCGATTCACCTACTAGGCAAACATCACCCCAGACACTTTCCCACGGCGCCCAAGGTGATGGAAAATGAGCCACTGGTTATGGGAACTTCCCTTCTCCCAAGCTGTGACCCCACCCTGTTCTCACTCAAAGAGTAATGGAGTCCCAGGGGCATCTAATTATAGGGACATCTGTGAATCAGCTGTACTCCACTCCAAAGAAGTAAACAAGTCCTCAGCTCTGGAGTAATTATCACAGGGGCGGCTCCTCCAGCTCCTCCGGCTGCCTGCTGGAGGAGAGCAGGGCAGACTGCAGGGTCAACTTGCTGGAGGAGAGAGAAATCTCCTTTCCCTGTGACTCCAGTGCCTGCAGGTCCTGACCTGTCACTGGGAACAATGGTGTCCACCATGCACTGCAGAGCCGGGTGCTGGTGGCTCACGCCTGTAATCCTAGCTACTCAGGAGGCTAGATCTGAGGATTGCAGTTCAAAGCCAGCCCATACAGGAAAGTCTATGAAACTATTATCTTCATTAATCATCAAAAAGACAGAAGTGGGGCTGTGGCTCAAAGGACAGAACATCAACCTTAAGCAAAAAAATTCAGGGACAGAACCCTAGCCCCAGTACTGGCACAAAAAAGAGAGAGAGAGAGAAAGAAAGAAAAGAAAGAAAGAAAGAAAGAAAGAAAGAAAGAAAGAAAGAAAGAAAGAAAGGAAGGAAGAAAGGAAGGAAGGAAAGGAAAGGAGGAAAGGAAAGGAAAAATGGATGGTTGCTGGTGGCTAATGCTTGTAATCCTAGCTACTCAGGAGGCTGAGATCTGAGGATTATGGTTCAAAGCCAGCCTGGGCAGGAAAGTCTGTGACACTTATCTTCAATGAACCACCATAAAACCAGAAGTGCCTGGGCGCTGGTCTAGCTACTCAGGAGGCTGACATCTGAGGATTGGCGTCAAATCCAGCCTGGCAGGAAAGTTCATGAGACTCTTATCTCCGATAACCCACTAGAAGTCTGGAAGTGGCGCTGTAAAGTGCTAGCCTTGAACTGAAGAGCTGAGGGACAGTGCACAGGCCGAGTTCAAGCCCCATGACTGACAAAACAAAAAAACCCCAAAAACCAGAAGTGGTGCTTTGGCTCAAAGTGGTAGAATGCTAGTGCTTGCCTAGCATGCATGAAGCCCTGGGTTTGATTCCTCAGTACCACATAAACAGAAAAGCCTCAAGTGGCGCTGTGGCTCAAGTGGTGGAGTGCTAGCCTTGAGCACAGAGAGGCTTAGGGACAGTGCCCAGGCCCTGAGTTCGAGCCCCAGGATTAGCAAAGAAGGAGGAGGAGGAGAAAAATGAAAGAAAGAAAAAGTTCCTGGCAGGTCCGGGACTTTTGATCTCCGTGCAAAGTCCTGCGGGAAGGGCATTGGTGTCTGGAGGCACAGAAGGGGGGTGGGGCGGTGTAAGATGTCTGGGGCAAGTGGCCCTGAATCATCCAGCTACATCAGGTTAGAAGCACCCTTTGGTACGCACAGACCCTGCCCCTCCTGAACCTGATGGTGACTGAGTCCTTTCTCCCTGGCCCACAGCCCTGGGTCCTGCAGGTACCACTGAGAGCCAGAGCACTGATGTTCGCTACGTACTCATGGAGAGATGCTGCATGATCAAACGCAATACAGACACTGTGGAGAATGTCTTCAGGTTTCACTTCCCACCTCCCCAGCAGCTCCCCGTGTCCCCAGCATAAGCACTAGAGATTCCCCAGGGACCTCAGGGCCCATGCACACCAGCCTCCTCTCCTCTACCCCAGCTCAGCTCCCAGCACATGGCCTCCTCATGGTCCTTTAGGACTCTGCGCCTAGGGCCTTTGCACTTGCCATTCCGTTGACTTCGAGCCCTCTTCTCCCAGGCCTCAGCTCCTGTCTCATTTCCTCAAGGCTCACCTCCTCCAGAACGCCGCTCCTTCCCTGTCTCGTGTCTCCAGCTACAGCCACACGATTCAGCCTTCCTGAGTGGGAGCTTCCCGTGTCTCTCCCTGTCTTACTTGTGTTTTCTGGAAGCTCCATTTGAGACCCAGAGTGTTTAGTCTGCTGCTGCAGCCCCTTGCTCTGTACCTAGCACAGAGTCTGGCACGGGGTTCTTGCTGAGAAAACCCAGGCTGGGTAGAATGATGGAGAACCCAGAGAGAGAGGACCTGTGCCCCAGCTGTTCCCCTGCTACTGTTCACAGAAGAAAACCCAGGAGATGTAGGAAAAGAACCAAGTTTACTTCCATTTAAGGCAAATCCACAGAGACCGTCTGCGAGACAGGCACAGGACCACAGTAGAAACACCAACACCACCACTGTCACCATGCAGGACAGGGAGGGAGGCGGGCGGGGCGGGCTCGCTAGTGGGGGTCCCATGCGGCAGGAGGGACGGTGTGGCATGCGGGACCTGTTCCCCAGGTGGGCGCAGGCTGGCACGGGGCAGCCTTTGCCACAGCAGGGGCAGGAGCTCAAGCCTGGGTTCAGGAGCCCAGAGCTGCAGGAATGGGGTGTGTTTCGGGTGACAGAGTGGAACAGGGTGACCCAAGAGTCAAGGGTGGGTGGCACTCGGGAGACATGGGGTGGACAGGTTGGTATGGGATGGATGGACCCCCAGGACATCACAGCTGAAGGAAAACCTGGACTACAGAATCACTAGTCTCATGGCACACTGGAAACTGAGGCCCAGCAGGCAGGAGACAGGGGCAGGGCCAGGACTGGACCCGTGTCCTGTCCCCCTGTGACAGAGGTCAAAGAGCAGGAGCAGTGTGGGGTACAGGGCTGGGCTGCCCCGGGACAGCTGCAGTGTGGGCACCCAGGGTTCCAGGGGATGTCGGGAGTCACCCGGGGCAGGGCCGGTGGCCCCCGCCAGGGCGAGGCCTGCACATCTGTCTAGAGAGGGGTTCACCATGGGGCACAGAGGCCCCTGCTGGCCAGTCTCTCCTGCCCAGCCCACAGTCTGGGGCCCAGCACAGCCCTCCCTGGCCAGAACCGCTTCTGCTGACATGGGGTCCCTCATTTGGGTCCCCCGCAAAACTAGTAGTCTCCTGGGGGTGGGGAGCCGCTGGGAATGGGGCGTGGGATAGCGAAAGGGGGTGGGGTACAGGAGTGGGCGCCGTAGGTGGAGACAGGAGAGCGATCGGGATCGCTCCAGGTGGGGTGAGGGGAGCCCAATCATCCCCTTAACATCCTCTTGGGCAGCTGGAGCCAAGAGCCAGGGATAGAAAAGAGGCGGAGCCCACATCCCGGTCCCTAGTCCACCCACCGGGTCCCCTACACCCCTACGTCCCTCTGGGACGGACCGGGGAGGGGCCTCCGGGCCACGCCCACCAGGGCCACGCCCACCAGGGCCACGCCCACCTCGCGTCAGAGGCCACGCCCAGCGGCCCAGGCGCACTCGGGGCGGAGCGGCGGG
>NW_012272389.1:0-1684 GCF_000151885.1 Dipodomys ordii
TTTGTGGAGGGGAAGAGAAAAAACAAATTGTTTAAGTAGGGATACAGGTGGACCCATTGCGACAATGAGATGTACAAGTTGTTATATTGAAAAACAAACTTTACAACTTTGGGGAGGGGAAGTTGGGGAGGGAGGAGAAGGGGAAGATGGGAAGAGATGGGAACGGGAAGCAAAGGAGGAGGCAACAATGCTTGATAAGAAATGTACTCATTACCTTGTCCATGTAATCGTAACCCCTCTGTATGGTATTTTCACAATAAAAAATAAAATTTAATAAAAAATTTTTAATATAAAAAAAATTCCCTTTGCCCTGTCTGATCATCTTCAGAGTCTGCTTGCACCCTAGCACATACTTTCCTTTTTTTTTTTTTTTTTGTCGGACATGGGGCATGAACTCTGGGCCTGGGCGCTGTCCCTCAACTCTTCAGCTCAAGGCTAGCGCTCTACCACTTGAACCATAGGGCCACTTCCTCCACTTTTCATAACAAGTTGGAGTCTAGAGTTGATCAACTCCAGGGACTTTTTCATCTTCTTGGCAGCCCCCATCTTCCTGCCTTACGTGAGGGAGAACTCCCAACCAAAAGCAGCTGACAAGATGGCCAGGTAGCGAGAAAACTTAATGGATGATCTGAATCAACTGGGTGTCCCTACCTGAATCATATATATGTTAAAGAATGTTCTGGCTACACTGAAGGTATTTTTTTAAAAACTATATGAAAATACAGCATTCTTTATTAAATTTTCTAATAGTAAACATTTCTAAAGATGATATAAAACAAGAAACCAAGCCAGGCCCCAGTGGATCATGCTAATCCTAGCTATTTGGGAGGCTAAGTCTGGGAGGATCACAACTTGAGACCCAGCAGCAGAAAAGTTTGTGAGACCCCTTCTCAACCAAGAACTGGCACAGGAGCACACATCTGCTGTCCTATCTATAACAGGAAGTCTAAAATAGGCAGGATCATGGTTCAGGCACATGCCCTGGCAGGAAGCAAGACCCCATCTCAAAAATAAGCAATGTAAAAAACAGGTTAAAGGCATGCATCCACAGAACAACACCTACTTTGCAAGCATGAGGCTCCACATTAAAATCCTAATACTGCAAAAATAGAAACCATAAAAAGCTTTGATCCTTTTTAAAAAGTACAATTCTAAAAATGTATGTTGCAAAAAATACCAAGACACTAAAAACTAGTAATATGGAATACATTACAAACAAAAAAGCATTATATAGAGATTATCAATATAAAGTTTTCACAAACCAAAGGGATAAAGATAATCATCCCAATAAAAGATAGGTAGAATACTATAGGATTTTCATAAGTAAGAATTAAATGGCAAGTATTCAAAGATATATATTAAGTCATTGATAAAGAAATTCACAGTAAAGACTACTATTATAAGCCATAAATTACACTGACAAGATGTTCAAAATGCCTACATTTGGGGTCATTTGGAGAAAGGAGTATCTTCATGTTCAATCAATAAACACTGAGTGGAGTCTTTTGTCAAATATATATACATTTAGTTCATATATAGTCCAAATATATACTGCCATAATTTAATAATTAAAAACAAAAATCTCCCAGATACTTAGCAGGCAGAAATTGGGAAGGTAGAAGTTTGAGGTCAGCCCAGACCAAAAAGGGAAGGGAAGGGGAGGGGAGGGGAGGGGGAGAGGGAA
>NW_012272390.1:0-1644 GCF_000151885.1 Dipodomys ordii
AGGAGTCTCACGGTCTCTCCTGCCCGGGCTGGCTTTGAACCGCGATCCTCAGATCTCAGCCTCCTGAATAGCTAGGATTACAGGCATGAGCCACCAGCGCTCGGCTCTTTTATTTTTCAAATGAAAAAACTAAGAGTGATTGCACAGCTTGACCAAGGTCACTAGTTTAAGAAATGCTGGAGCTTGGATTTGACTGTAGATGTTCAGACTGAAGCTTAACAAACATCTGAAAACACGTAGTATAGATGGAGAAGTATATTTTGCCCCTTTGCTCTAAAGCCTAGATTTGTACTTATTTGTAGTATAACATGGTAGAAAATTTATAACAGGGTGAGTCTCTGCAACACACAATCAAGTGACCCTACTCTTGTAAGCCTTAGAAGGCAAAGCTAATGAAAGTAAAAAATGCTAGTGAAAGGAATGGTGTGGGGTGCATGCTTATCCTGTGGACAGTGCCTTCTGAGAAGAGCATTTCCGTATACCATATCAGGCATGTCCATACATCAGAATGTGTTAGTACAGTGAAGTCCAGTTAGTGGCAAGGTGGCTTCATTACAAATATGAAAAACTCGAGTGATGGGTTATGTTTATATGAACAGCCATAAGTAGTTCTTAAAAGTTGGGGTTTTCTTACCATAGTTAAAAGTATAGTATAAACAGCTATAGGATAAATACCTATAATTTAATGCATTTATTTTATTTTGTATAAATTTGCCAAGAATTTAATTTTACCCTAAGTGAAAAATAAATACTGTGAAACATTAAAATTGACCTGTTGTTTGATAACCATGTGGTTGTGGTTTCTTGCACAGAAACACTGCTCAGCATTTGAAGTTAGCGTGTTGTTCTTTGTTATTTTTGCTGAGTGAAAGGAGTAAGTTACCTGATGGTAAGTTACCATGGTAACTTACTACATGGCTAGTGTAGCCATCATTTTTATGCCTGAGAATGGACAGCATTTGAGAAATACCCTCAGGCCAATTTGACTTATACTATTAGTAAATACTATGAATTTCACATTAAATCTTAATATTTCAATTTTGGTATTCTAGTATTCAATTTCAGTAAATTTTATTGTGTATTTCTTATTCTAGGCCTATTGGCGTTCTTGTGCCATGATAATGGGCTGTGTAATAGAAAGGGCATTCAAAGATGAGTATGTGGTCAGCTTGGTCAGAGCCCCGGAAGTTCCTGGTATGTATTCATATTTATGTAGTTTTGTAATCTGTACATATTTTGGTCTCTAGTTTTGGTAATATACAGAATTCATTCCTAGTTGATGTAGTGAATCATCATGCTTATGCTTCTTTTTGTAGGTAAAACAATTCATCCTATTATGCTTTATTAATAATATAATAGCAGTAGGAAAATATCTATTGAATATGAATTTCATGGACACATATCACAGTGCTTATTTTTTTCCAATATAAGCCTTTATTTCTAAAGTGAATATGTAGAAGAGGAAATGGGAGTATAAATAAAGTTTTAGAGCTGTGCATAGATGATGCTCTTTCACCAGAAATTACCCTAACTCTGAGAGGGATACCACATTTCTGAGGTGGAGGGTAATACTGACCATACTGACATTTCTTTTTTTTTGGGTGGGAGGGGGTCTGGTCGTGGGGCCTGCACTCTGGGCCTGGG
>NW_012272391.1:0-1168 GCF_000151885.1 Dipodomys ordii
AACTTGGGGGGGGGGAGGATGGGAAGGGGAAACAAAGGAGGAGGCTACAATGCTTGATAAGAAATGTACTCATTACCTTGCTCATGTAATTGTAACTCCTCTGTACAGAATTTTCACAATAAAAAAAGAAGCACTGTGGTACTCACTTGAGCAGGTTTTGAATCTCTTTGGAATGCATTCCTTATTTTCAATACACTATCTCATGATTTAAGAGACCTCAACATGACCAACTGTTCCTCCATTACACTTAAAGTCCTTAGGCAATTGTAAGCCTACAGTGGACTGGAAAACAACAACAACAACAACAACAACAAAACATCTCTTATACTTTTGAAATTGGTCTTCAGAACCAAAGATTGCCATTGCTATTTTAACACTTTATTTTTCCTATTCCTTAGTGGGAAAATGATGTGACAATCGTAATTAAGAAGTGAGATTTCTTTGTACAAATTCAATATAACATCCATGTTCCCCTCTGAGGAACTAAGAATCTTGCTTTGTTTCCTAGATGTTCATGTAATTGTTGCAGGAACACTCTTGAAATTTGTTTTATCCCTGTACAAATTAAACAGAAACTAAATAAGCTCTGTCAAGTACAACATATCTTCAGAAATGTAAACACTTTCTGTGGGAATATTAAAAGATTTCCTCCTTTTTCCCCCCTTCAATGCAGCATTACTTTATATTACAATAAAAAAGTAAATGAGAAATGGGATTTCCTCCTTGCAATCAACTCTCCAAAGAATGAGAGAGGAGAGAAAATGAACAATTTGAAAGGCCAACTTCTATGTTCGCTCTTCTCCCTTTGTTTTCTTTACCTATGCTCGCTTTGGGAGAACTTGATATCCGGGATAATTCAGAGCTCCTCTTAGCCAGAGGAATTCTGAAGGAATAAATAAATAAATAAATACATAAATAGGGAATTGGGAATTCTTCTTGGGAAGGATTTCACAATCACAGCAGGAATATGTCCAGAAAGTTTATGTGCCTGAAACAGAATCCAGCAGGCACATGAGAGAGGACGTGTGGTCTAATAAGAGCTGAATCCTGAAGTGTTTGCTCTCTAGGATGAATTTTTTTTTTGTCGGTCGTGGGGCTTGAACTCTGGGCCTGGGCGCTGTCCCTCAGCTCTTCAGCTCAAGGCGAGCGCTCTACCACTTGAGCTACA
>NW_012272392.1:0-2219 GCF_000151885.1 Dipodomys ordii
TGTGGTACTGAGGAATCGAACCCAGGGCCTCAGGCATGCAAGGCAAGCGCTCTTCCACTGAGCCACCTTCCCAGCCCCTTAATACTCCTTTTCTATAAGATAGGCCCAAGACAGCATAGTAACTTTATCAAGTATTTGTAGTTGGCAGTCAGGATGTGAGTTCAAGTAGTTTATATTTTGAACCTACTCATAATTATTAAATGTGTTAGACTAGATTGGAGGCCTTACGAGTGTTTTTTTGTTTTTTGTTTTTGTCTGTTGTGGAGCTTGAACTCTGGGTCTGGGTGCTGTCCCTCAGCTCTTCAGCTCAAGGTGAGCTCTTTACCACTTGAGCCACAGTACCACTTCCAGTTTTCTGGTGGTTAATTGGAGATAAGAGTCTCACAGACTTTCCTGCCTAGGCTGGCTTTGAAATGAAATCCTCAGATCTCAGCCTCCTGAGTAGCTAGGATTTCAGGCGTGAGCAACCAGCACCTGGCCTCTTATGAATGTTTTTTTCTGCAGGCTCTGGGGCTTAAACTGTCCTTGTGCTTGCCATTTTTTCCTCATGGCTGAAGATCTGTCACTTGAGCCACATGTCCAGTCCTGTATGAGTCTTTGAGAGGTTCTTGCAGGTAGATGCTCGAAGAAATAGGGACAGAGAATTACCAAAAGTGTGTCAGGATAGTAGAAGACTGCTAAGTGCCCCCTATTACCTAAGCACGTAAGAGAAATTATTGTGATATCTGTGTTCTGATTCTGAGGACCATCTACTTAATTTTTTCTCCCTCTTTAAATTAAAAAAAAAAACACCAATTTTTTTGTGTGGTTTTAGGGGTTGAACTCAGGGCTGTATACTTGATCTATCATTGAGCTATATTCCCAATCCCATAGTAGTTGTTTAAAAAAATACCAAAGCAATAGATCCTTTTGAAAAAGTAATCAATAAATTAACATTAATGAACATGATCAGAGCCTAGGATACTACAGGTTTTAAAGTGGCATTCTAAATGTTACCCTTTTAAATCCTCCCCCCCCCCTTTTTCTTTTTCTTTTCTTTTTTGGCTACTAGCCACGTGATATCCTTTGTGGGGCAGCTGATGAAGTTCTAGCTGTCCTGAAGAATGAAAAACTTCGTGACAAGGAAAGAAGAAAGGAGATTGACCTGCTGCTGGGTCAGACAGATGATACCAGATACCATGTGCTAGTAAACTTGGGCAAAAAGATCACAGATTATGGGGGAGACAAAGAAATCCAGAATATGGGTAATTGAACTCTTTGTGTCCTGAGTTTATAAACTGGTGTTGCTGGTCTTTTTAAATATGTATCTTTTATGATTATCTGGGGTTTGAACTCAGAGCTTTGTGCTTGCTTAGCTTGACTGTCCCTGTACTGTTTGAGTCATGCCTCAAACCTGTCATTTTGCTGGCTTTTTTTTTTTTTTTGTGGGCTTGAACTCAGGGCCTGGGCACTGTTCCTGAGCTGTTTTGCTCAAAGCTAGTACTCTATCTCTTTGAGTCACAGCTCCAGTTCTGTTTTTTTTTTTTGTCTGTCAGTTGTGGGGCTTGAACTCTGGGCTTGAGCACTATCCCTCAGCTCTTCAGCTCAAGGTGAGAGCTCTACCGCTTGAGCTACAGTGCCACTTCCGGTTTTCTAGTGGTTTATTGGAGATAAGAGTCTCACAGACTTTCCTGCCCGTGCTGGCTTGGAACTGTGATTCTCAGATCTCAGCCTCCTGAGTAGTTATGATTACAGGCGTGAGCCACGGGTGCCCAGCTTCTTCTGGTTTTTGAGTGGTTAATTGGAGATAAGGATCTCAGGGACTTTTCTGCCTGGCTTCAAACCATGATCCTCAGATCTCAGCCTCCTGAGTAGCTAGGATTATAGGCCTGAGCCACTGATGCCTGGCTTTGCTGGTTATTTCTGGAGATGGAGTCTAGCAGACTGGCTTTAACCCATAGTCTTCCTGATCTAAGCTTCTGAATAGCTAGGATAATAAATGTAAACTACTCTTGCCTGGCTAATTTTGAAGAATTAGGAGTGATGAGCACTAGAATTTCTTGATTCAAGTAGCTGTTTCTTACTCTGGGGCCTTTTTATTGTGTAGCATGTAGAAGAGAACTTAGGTAGGCCCTGTGGATTAAGCAAGCATTGCAGGTCTGAATGTAGGTTGGCAAGTTGGAGATACCCTTGGTGTTTGTAGCATGTGCTGGTGTTTGATAACTTTTTTTTTTTTTTTG
>NW_012272393.1:0-3733 GCF_000151885.1 Dipodomys ordii
GAAGAAGAAGAAGAAGAAGAAGAAGAAGAAGAAGAAGAAGAAGAAGAAGAAGAAGAAGAAGAAGAAGAAGAAGAAGAAGAAGAAGAAGAAGTTGGCCACCACTGGCTCACAACTATAATCCTAGTTACTCAAGCAGCTGAGATCTGAGGATAGAGGCTTAAGGTTAGCTCAAGGAGAAAAGTCTGAGAGACTCCTATTGCCAATTAACCAGCAAAAGCTGGAACTGGAGGCATGGCTCAAAAGGTTGACAACCAGCTGTAAGTGAAAAAGCTAAGCAAGAGCTTGAGGCCCCAGTACCAGGAGGGATGGAGGAGTAACAAGAATACAGACCCACTTTTATTACTCAGAGTATGCTTTATTAACACAGAAAGACCATGATTCGCCTTATTAATTTTATGGGGCTGTTCAGACACCAGAAGCATTGCGTGTAGTACACCATGAACTTGATTCCAAGGAGGGAGCAAACACATTGTCATTACCAAAACTTACCCCCACCAAAAAAAAAAGAAGAAGAAAAGTATTAAAGGTGTAAGATACACACATCTAAAAGAATATTGCAACATTTAACATCAAGACTTGCTTTATCTTTAAAATATTAGTGAGTGTCTCTCCTCCTGGTTTTCCATCTCTCATTGTTTTGCTCTCCGCCTTCCACCCCGACCTCGAGCAGAATGGAGGCTGAGCGGATGCTCCAGGCGGTGACTACAGTGCCACCTCTGCACCCTTCTTGTGCAGGCTTCGAGAGGGGCCCTCGCTGCTGGTGGACGCCTCCTTCTGTAGGGTCAGTGTGCCGGTCTTTCCAACTGTTTCAATCCAGGGATGCTGAAGGACCTGGTGAGCTGTGGAGCGCTTTTGGGGGTCTACCACTAGCAGCCGGCTCACCAGATCTTTCGCAGCTGTGAGGGTGAGGGGGGGGTGGGGAAATGGGGTGAGTACCCTTGGTTCTGAATTTCCCTCCCCAAACATGAAGTCAAATGTTCACAGCCACGTGGGCGCCTGCAACAACGAACAGGGCTCATCAGATTCTAGAGATGGAGTCCCAATCACTTAAAAGTCTGGCTGCTAATACCAAGGCACTTGAGGTTTTTTTTAAATTATTATCATTTCATTTATTCTCAGGTCATTTACTTTTAAATTTAGCCATGGATGGCCAGAGGCTGGATGGACAGCTCCTGGGTTCACCCATTCAGACCTCACCCCTGCCTAGGGAAGTCCCAAATCTTACCATCAGAGATGTTGTCCCAGTAAGGGGCAAGGAACTCAAAGTGGCCCAGCTGGATGATACTGAAGAGCTCGTCCTGGTCCCTCTCCGGACTTCGGAAGGGGGGGAAGCCACACAGGAGGATGTAGAGAATCACACCTGCAGCCCACATGTCCACCTGCAGGCCATAACCTGTACCAACAAAGGCAGAGACAGGCGAACCTGAGATCAAGCAGGTCCAAAGTGAAAAGAGTTTAAGCAGTGAAGAACTTAGGTCAAAACAGCTGTAAGTCATAGAGGGCCTCAGTTCTCAGTAAACAAGAGGCACTTCCAAATACGGTAGACTTTTCTCTCAGCCACTCCTGCTCTTGAGCCAATGCCTAGCCCAAAGTGCCTGCACCACACAAAGTCAACCATCAGGAATTCTCTCTCTGATGAATCTTCTTGTATAGTGAACATTTGTGGTGCATGGATCACTGCCACCTTGCAATCCCTTATTCTTAATTCATGAGAAGATAAGCAGAGCCATTGAAAGCAAGTGTTTCAAATGTATGGCCATTTGGTATGGCTAGGACATGCTACTGCGTGAACTAAAGACACACACCGCTTTGAAGTGAGCAGAAATCAGCTCAGGCATAGTCAAGCATGTGTGGTAAGGAGCATGGGCGTGAGCTGCTTGTCAGACACGCGTGCAAGACATGGAAGGGTTCACACCATCCGTATTGGAAAATGTAAGGCCTGGCCCTTGAGATAGACAGTATGACAAGCCTGGTCCAAGGTGGCAGATCTGTCCCCTGTCTATTCATTCATTGTCTACTTTCTTTTAAAGAAAACGGTTGGCCTTTGGATGACTATTCAAAGGCGAATAATGCTTGCTATCTGTACATATGCACTCTTTCCAACACACAGACGGATATTTTTGAAAACAGAATTAGGATCATGTATCTATTTTACCCCTTATTTTATTTTATTCACTTCATATTGTATTGTGGTATTTCCTTTATAAGAACTGCAAATGGGGTGACACTGTCCAAAAAGAAATGTACTCATTACCTGACTTAGGTTAACTATAACCCCTCCATACATCACCTTTATAACAATAAAAACAAATGACTAAGTACGTAAATAAGAAAACTTTGAAAAAATGAATTGTATATGAAGGAAACAAAAATAATCTTTGCAAATATGATGTCTAACTGTGGTCAGCATGCCCTTTTCATAATAAATCCCCCATGTTGTGTTTTTTTTCCATGTTGTGTGAATTTTCTGATGAATAGCCTTATATTAAACATTTGTGCACATGCCCTGGATCTTGAACTCAGAACCTGGGAGCTGTCCCTTAGCTTTTTCACTCAAGGCTGGTGCTCTATAACTTAAGCCACAGCTCTACTTCTGGCTTTTTTAGAAGTTTATTGGAGATAAGAGTCTCGTGCACTTCTCTTCCAGGGTTGAGTTCAAACCATGATCCTCAGAACTCAATTTCCAGAGTAACTATGGTTACAGGCAGGAGCCATCAGCACCCAGCTATGATTATTATTCTAAATTTCTAGAAATTAATGTCACAAAGCAATGTACAGTGGAGGTTCTTAATACATAGCACCCAATCATCTTCCCAAAGGTTGTAACAGGAATATATACATTTTCAAACACTCTCTGACAGAGAAAGAGAAACTGACAGTCTCTCCATGAAAGTTAAGTCTTCACTACAAAGCTTCAGGGCAAATAATGTTTAACTGAAAATAAAGAATGGCGTCCATTTTCTCCCAAAGAAGTAATTTGAGCCAGAGGCACAAATGATCTTGCCTGATCTATGTTCTCCTCCCAACTCCCCTCCATCTTTCATCTCACTGTCCTGCCTACACACACGCACATGCATGTGCACATGCGCGCGCACACACACACACACACACACACACACATACACGGGTCCTCTGTAACAACAGCATCCTTCAGAGAAAGATTCTCAAGCTATGATCAAGAAAGCCTGTCCAAAATAATCCAGTAAAATCCAAATTCAGTCTCTAATTCAAGCTTGTTGAGATTTCTGACTGTTCTATATTGGAAACATACCAAACACAAAAGCTAAGACATCTGCTCATGGGTATCATGAAGCACTTACCTTTCTCAGAAAGAATCTCAGGAGCTACGTAAGTTGGAGTCCCGCACACAGTAAATATGGGTCTCGCCGCATGCTTTGCAAGGCCAAAATCAGCCAATTTCAGGGTAGTAGATTTGTCCTCATTCCGCTGAACCTGTAAAGGAACCAGAAGCTTCCAAGCCATCAAAATCATAACTAGAAAAAAAAGGAGTAGTTAAGACAGACTCAATGCACGGGCAACAGAAAAAGGAAATCAAGAAATAGTAAAATGTCCAGACTCAGACACTAAAAGAGAACCAGAGAGTAAAAATGAAGAGAAGAAATATCAAAGCAAACTCATATCTAAAATATACTTGGAACTCAAAAAATTAAACCCCCCAACAACAAATCCTCAAAGAAACAACTGCCCAATAAACAAGTGGGCGAAAGACTTA
>NW_012272394.1:0-8071 GCF_000151885.1 Dipodomys ordii
AAAATAAATAAATAAAATAAAAAGAAAAGAACAATGTCCTCAGTGAGGAATAAATGTGCAAAATATTCACAGATGGATATGTGTGGGGCTGGTGGGTCCTTCTGGTCACATGTTTGATATAGTCATTGAGAATACCATGACAAGCCAAGCCATGGAGGGGAGATTTAAAGAGATGCTTGTCTCCTTGGAGACAGGAAACACATTTTGAAATTCTTTACCTTGGAGTTAAGAAACTCCTTTTTCCTGTATGGGGAGCAAGGAAATGGTTCTCTCTTTTTTAAATTTCTTCTTATTTTAACTCTTTTATGCTCAAATAAATCATTAAAGAAAAAAAAATGCTGGGAACAGGGGCTTACATCTGTAATCCTAGCTACTCAAGAGGCTCAGACCTGAGGACTGAGGTTCAAAGCCAGGCTGGGCAGGAAAATCTGTGAGACTCTTATCTCCAATTAACCACCCAAAAGCTCCAAGTGGAGCTGTGGCTCACATAGTAGAGTGCAAGCAAGCCTTGAATGAAAAATCTAAGGGACAGAATCCTGGCCCTTACGCACACATGAAATACAGAAGGAAAGAAAGACATAAAGTGAGTGTGAGAGAGAAACAGAGACAGAGAGAGTGAATTTCCTTAGCCTTACTGGGAATCCTGTAGAAGCAAGACCATCTATAAAAATGGAACAAGCTGGGGGAAGGAGAGAGTTCGGAAGCCAGAGGACTCAAGTCTTTCTTGGCCTGTGCCTTTCCTGGGGTATCTATGTCCATCAGCAAATGTGTTTTAGACCTCTTGATAAAATAGCCTTGAGTAGGCTGGGGCTGCAGAATTTAACAGGGGCTGTTTTAGAACAAAGGGAATGCACCTTCCTACCTCCTTGGATGACACTCCAGCAAAGACCTGATCTCAAAGGAAACACACACTTGGACATCAAATAGACCACTCAGGCACTGGGAAGCTATGGGTTTTGAGTCAGCTAAAGCATAACTGGAGTACATCTGTCACAGAGAATGCCACATGTGGGAGCACTTTAGACTTAGAGCAAGAACAGGCATGCCTCTCAAGAGAAAGACTTCCCAAATTAAAGCAGTGCATCAGCATTGTGAGATCCATTGAGCAGGTAAAGACAAAGCTGCTTCACAGACTGCTAGGAATAAGCCCTGATTAAAGGTCATGCCATGCTTGAGGTTCTGGCTCCTTATGTTAGTCTTCTATTATTTATCTCCACAGACTTGGCTACTATTATTTGTTGGCTTTCCATTCTTCCCTCCTTCTCTCCCTCCCTCTCACCTCCCTTCCTTTGTCCTTCCTTCCTTCCTTGGCCTACCTAGGAATTTGTGATTTCTATTTACTCCATCATTCCTCCCTCCCTCCCTGCTTCCTCCCTCCCTCCTTTTTGTTACAAGGTGCTGCATTCTGAGTGTGATATTACTGACTCAATAGCAAACTTTTCTTTCTGATGGAACTGGATGCCTGGAAACATCCCTTTCTCACTTGCCCCTTTTTGGGGGCTTTGTGAGATTCCTAAACTTCATTTGCAAAGTGTAATCACTAGTTAGGTAACATTGAGAATTCCTGAAACAGTTATTTAGGGAAAAATGTAAGTCTAAAGCAGGAAGCAGGAAGACAACATGATGATTATATGTGTTAGCAAGATCTGATGTGAAGCAAAAAGCAAAAACAAACACAGACAGGCACAGGATTGTATCCAACAATGTAGGAATAACTAGCATAAAGAAAACTTTCAGAAGGCCAGGCACTGATGACTCACTCCTGTAATTCTAGCTACTCAGGAGTCTGAGATCTGAGGATCGAGGTTTGAAACCAGCTCAGGCAGAAAAGTTCCCGTGAGACTGTTATTGCCAATTAACTACTCACAAACCAGAAGTGGAGCTGTGGGTCCAGTGGTAGAGCACTAGTCTTGAACAAAAAAAAGCTAAGGGACAGCTAGGCGCTGGTGGCTTATGCCTGTAATCCTAGGCACTCAGGAGGCTGAGATCTGAGGATCACAGTTCAAAGCCAGCCTGGGCAAGAAAGTCCGTGAGACTTTTATCTCCAATTAACCACCAGAAAACTGGAAACAGCACTGTGGCTCAAGTGGTAGAGTGCTAGCCTTGAGCAGAAGAGCTCAGAGACAGCGCCCAGGCTCAGAGTTCAAGCCCCACAACTGACCAAAAAAAAAAAAAAAAAAAGCTAAGGGACAGTGCCCAGGCCTTGAGTTAAAGCCCAGTGTTACACACACACACACACACACACACACAATGCTACCAGGAAAAAAAAGAAGATGTTTCCAAGCTTTTTTTTGTTTTTTGACAAGACCTCACTATGTATCCCGATTGGCTTCAAATTTGACTTTCGGTGTCAGCCTTCTAAGTACATATCACCACATAGGATAAAGAATTTCTTTATGAAATTTCATTTATATTAACAGCATGTAGATAAAAAATTAAACTCTATCCCTAAATCAGATATAGTTTAAGAACAAGATCTCCCGTGGTAGTGTCAACAATTAAGATAGGACTTTACCTTTAGAAAATGAACATAACTCTTCTTCAGACAGACTGAATGTTCAATTATCCAAATACCAAAACATATTCAGTTTTGGTCATTCTAAGTAACTGCAATGTATAAAAGGAATATAATAGATGGGATAAATTGGCTCAGTGTAGACTGTATGCATCTATGGAGTCATCAGAATGAAAGTCCCATGTATTATTAATGTAGAATAACGAAGAATAGGTTATTATCAAACAGAAAAGAATAAGTTCTTCCTGCACATTATGATTCTAAATAAGAGCCTACATTAAGAGAATGAACAGTGTTCCCAAAAGATAGAGTCAGAACAGGATGACATTTATCTGGCCCTGTTTTTTTTTTATTTTGATAAATGGCCATGATGTGTTGATCTTTGTACAAAACAAATATCAGTATTTAACTGACTACAATTATATAAGAAATATACATGGTTTTTAGAGATAGAAGCTGGCCTCACCATGATTCAGAGTCAACATAAACACAGTTCTGAATTTTAAAACACGGGGATCTTGCTGGGGTGTGATGGCCCATGCCCGTTATCCCAAGCAGCTCAAGAGGCTGAGATCTGAGGATTGTGGTTTGAAGTCAGCCCAGGTAAGATTAGTCTGTGAGACTCAGATCTTTAATAATCCAGCAAAAGAAGTTCAAGGACAGTGTCCAGGTCCCGAGTTCAAGCCCCAAAACCTGCACAAACAAACAAAAACAGGGAACCTTGCCTTTTGCTCAGTAGA
This sequence comes from Dipodomys ordii, assembly GCF_000151885.1. NCBI lineage: Eukaryota > Metazoa > Chordata > Mammalia > Rodentia > Heteromyidae > Dipodomys > Dipodomys ordii. The sequence goes on from NW_012272394.1 coordinate 3,256, forward strand.
CAATTATGGGCTCAGGGGAACAAAGCTTGAGAGTGAAATCCTAAACGGGGTTCAAATCCACATTCTGTCACTATTTGCTACACACTTTTGGGCAAGTTGATGCCCTCTCTAAATCTGAGTTTCTTATCTGTGATATCAACAAAGAATTGCTGTGGTGGCTCACATCTGTAATCCTAGCTACATGGGAGGTTCAGATCATGAGGATCATGGGTTTGAGGCCAACCCAGGGAAAAAAGCTAGTGAGACCCATCCCAATAGAAAAAAAAAACAAATAGCATCCCACTTTGGGGGTAAGTATAAAAAGGGAGATCAAAGTCTAGGTTGGCTTGGACAAAAAGTGAGACCCTATCTCAAAAATAACCAGAGCAAAAAGGGCAAGGGCTCAAGTGGTAGAGCACCTGCCTAGCAAGTTTGAAACCCTGAGGTCAAACCACAGGAAAAAGACCCAGCTTCTTTAATCTATATAAAGAGAATAAAAGGCACAAATAGAGAACTCATTGAGCAAGCATAAAGGAAGAAAACTAAGTATAAAAAGCCACTTGGATCAGCAGCAATTTTCTAGAAATAATTTCTGCAATTGCTTTGAAAGGTGTCATTATTCAAATGACTCTTGCTGAACTCTAAAACACATGTTGAGGAGAAAATCCCTACCCATAGATGTGCTTTCACAGAACAGAAACACAAACCGATCCGACTCTGATGGAAGATCAAACAGAACAGAACCAGGAAGATGTTTTAAAGAGATGGAGTCTATTTTCAGTCCAATGTGAAATTTCCCTTTCTAGAGGCAATGTTACGTTACTGCAGCATCGATTTCGTCTTTTCTGCTACCCTTTGAATAGTCTCTGAGAGAATGTGACACAATTAAGGACCACTTGGGACAATGATTATGGATGGGTTGAACCTGTCAGGAATATGTAAGGGAAGCCTGACAGGCTAAGAATCAAGCAACCCCATTCTCTGATCCCTGAGCCAAGATACCCCATTATTTTCTCTGTAGGCAAAGGAGCAAAGGCTAGGCTTGAAAAGGCTACCAAAGTAAAGCCTGGAATTCTGATTTTCCTGAGTAAATGTAGTTTATGGGGTGGGGGAGGTAGAGAGGGAAGGGATGGTAGGGGAAAAACAAAGGAGGGGGTAACAATGCTCAATTGGAAATGTACTCATTACCTTACTCATGTAACTGCAAGTATCTTTACAAAAAAAATTAGAACAAGTCTATTGATGATCGGTTACTTAAAGAATGCTTGCAGAATTTGTTTAGTGTTCCATCTTGATGCATAAGGACTCTTTTTGTTATTCTTTGTTTGGAGGGTTTGTCATTCTCTGGCATGGCATTAGGTGTCTCTTTATTATCTGCCTCCTTTATTAGACTCTAGGTCTTAAGAGGCCAGGACTTGGTTTGCTTTTCTCTGCTGTCCCCACTGCCTGGCACAGTATAAAGTCAAGGAAGATTTGATGAATGAATGAATCGATGTGTTAAGATTTAAGTTCAAGCTGCATGTCAATGACTCATGCCTGTCATCCTAGCTGCTCAGAAGACTGAGATCTGAGGACTGAAGTTTGACGCTAGCCCGGGCAGGAAAGTCTATATGAGCTTCTAATTTCCAATTAACCAGGAAAAATCTGAAAGTGGGAGTATATCTCAAGTATTACAGCATTATCTTTGAGTGGACAAAGCTAAGGGACAGTGACCAGGCCCTGAGTTAAAGTCCCAGTACCAGAACATACCCACACACACACAAAATTAAGTTCATAGATACTTGGATTCACTTTTATAGCACAAGACTCATATAATCATATGAGTTCACTGACATTTATAATTCAAGGTTGAATGATATGATAATGGCTAAGAAAATGACGGCATATTTTAATATATTAAATTATAATAATAGAATATTATATAGCCATTGAAATATTTTAGAGTGCTAATTCATATCTGTAAAGGGTTAAGTTAGGTAAAGAGAGTAAAAACCACAGTTGAACATATAAGATTTAAATAAAGGAACAAGCAAAGCTTAGCTAATGCCCAAGAGCTGTGATGTTATGAAAAATTTCTTGTATACTTTGGTACTTTTCTCTCCTTCAAGAATTTTCCAAATTCCTCATGAATGAGCAGGTCATAATTTGTAAAATGAAAGAGATAAAGTTAAAAAAATAAAGATTATCTCATGGCTTGCTGATAATTTAACCTTTTTTCTGGAATACATGAGTAAAATCATTAATCACAGGCAATAAAAATGAGCAGTTAGGCAGTGCTGTGAGGATTGTAAAAACAATCTTTCTTCAGTCAATTGCATCTTGCAAGAAAATACTTGTTTTTCAAATAAAACCATATAATTAAGTTCACTTTGAAAAGCTGATGCTAAAAAGGAGGGTAGGTAGTATAGTAATTCCTAATGAAATAGACAAAATGTTTTTTTTTAAAGTTTATACACTTTTTCTTCCTTAAATGAGGTTTCTATTTATTTATTTATTATTTACTCTGTTGTTATTATAAAGGTGATATACAGAAGGATTATAATTACATGAGTCAGGTAATGAGTACATTTCCTTTTATACAGTATCTTCTGTTTCCTCGCTTTTAAATAGAGTTTCATGAAAGAAAATAAGTCTAAAAGAGGAAAAACTAGCCTCGAATTTGCATTTTGGGGCACTGGGGGATGAACCCAGGGTCTACCTCATAGTGAGCAAACACACTATCCTTGAGCTGTGCTGCCAGCCCATCTGTTTTCATTTTAGTTTTGAGATAAGTGTCTCCTCACTAACTTTGCTGGGACTGGCCTCCAACTTACAATCCTCTTGCCTCTGCCTGCAGTGGAATTATAGCTGTGTACTACCTTGCCTAGCTCTGGCTTTGGATTTGCTTTGGAATCTCACATTATAGTTCCAGGCTGCGTTCTTGTCATCAAAGTAATGTCTGCCCTCTTTCGAACCTTTTAGGGATGACAAAAACAAAACAAACAAAAAACTCTGCTAGATTGTGCCGTAACACAAAGTTGCCAGGGAGCAACTATAAGAGATAGGCCATTCCCCTACCAGACAAGATATGCTAAAACCCAAACTGCTATTATATATCATCTGGGAACCTTTAAATATTTATTTTAAATCCTGGGACATTTTGTTCAAACATAATATAATCTGACACGAAAGAGAGAAAACAGAAGTTGATGCATGATAGCCCATGCCTATAACCCCAGTTTTGTGGGAGACCGAGTTTGGAAGGATTAAAGTCAGAGGCCAGCCTGAGCAAAAAATGAATGGGATCTTCATCTCAACAAATAATCCTAATGTGTTGGTAAGCCGCTGCTATCCCCGCTGCAAAGAAGACATAGGGATGGGATTGCAGTCTAAGTCCTGCCCATGACAAACAGTGAGAACTTAGGTGGAAAATGGCTGGAGGGTAACACAAATGCTTGCCTAGTGAGCACAAGACCCTGAGCTCAACCCACAGTCCCCAAAACAAAAACATATGCAGAAACAAACAACAATAACAAAAAATATCCAAAGGACTAAATGAGATTACAAGCTTGATATGGAAATATCCTGGTGTCTTTACTTCTCCTATCTCGCACAAGGAGCAGAAATGTTTTGCCCTCTTCCCCATTTCTCCCTTCTTTAACCCTGTAATACTAAAATGAATCCTGCTAACCACCCCCCAAAACAGTACCATCCAAATGTCTTCTTCCTATACAAAAGGGAATTTTACAATAGAGGTCTGGCTTAGAAAATAGGATTTTCTCCTAATTGTTTCTTAAATTTGGATTTTTAATTTGGAAAGGTTTTAAACATTCAGAGAAGAATATTAAAAACTCCCTCACGCATTTTAATTCTTGCGTTCTATGAGGCACACTCATATTAAGATTTATGATAAAAATAAATAAAAACTGACTTATACAAATACATAAATATAAAATGGACATACACACACATATATATCTATATCTTTATAGATATATATAACTGAGGTTTCCTCTTTCATTTTAGTCCCAGTCTTCTCTCTCTCACCCAAGAAGCAAACATACCTACAAATGTAGTCTGTATTTAGTAAATAGATTTGCTTACTTGCTTTACACATGAAAATAATTATCCAAATTAATTAAAGTTAAGAGGATCTTAACGGAGTTGTTAGGTGCCTGATTTGAGATAATAAAAAGAAACTGGATGCCAGTGTCTTATGCCTATAATCCTAGTTAGTCAGGAGGTTGAGATTTGAAGATCATGGCTCAAAGCTGGCCCTGGACAGTAAAGTCCATGAGACTCTTAGCTCCAGCTAACCACTAAAAATCCAGAAGAGGAACTGTGGCTTAAGTGGCAAAGTGTTAGCTTTGATCAAAAAAGCTCAGAGATAGCACCTAGGCCTTGAGTTTAAACCCCAGGACTGGGCAAAAAATTAAAGATTCCTCAAACTTCTTCAAATAACAAGTTATAAACTCTAATATAGTTTTACTTTTTGTAAAACTTAGGATCAATCTGACAGACCCAAACTTCTTCAACTTCTCAGGTTTTTGCTATTTGTTTAAATAATCCATACAATGAAAGAGGTTGGTAACCATTAGAGCTGATACAAGCAGACAAATCAGAGGATGTGATTTAAAAAATACCGAAATAATCGATCATCTCTGTACATGACATTGGCCAGAGAATATGTTAAATTATATAAGGTAGGCAGAGATGTGATATATTTTTAGAAAGATTGTCATAAAAAGATGATTGAGGGGCTGGGAAGGTGGCTCAGTGGTAGAACACTTGCCTTGCATGCATGAGGCCCTGGGTTCGATTCCTCAGCACCACATAAGCAAAAAGAAAAAAGCCGGAA
>NW_012272395.1:0-1541 GCF_000151885.1 Dipodomys ordii
TTTTTTCTTTTTGCTTATGTGGTGCTGAGGAATCGAACCTAGGGCCTCAGGCATGCAAGGCAAGCGCTCTACCACTGAGCCACCTTTCTAGCCCCTTTTTTTAATTATTATTTTTTGTTTTTCACCTTTTGTTGCTGTTTTTTATTTCTGTTCCTATTGTAGGTAAGTTTATGTGATTTGGGGAGAGTAAGGGGAAGCACAGAAATGGTGGAACAAAGGGTGAACTAATGCAGCAGTAATACTCATTAGACACTACGTTGAAATGAACTATACAAGTTGGGGAGAAGGGAAGAGAGAGGAAAAAAACTGGGAGTAACCGAGAGAAGTGGTGATATAGTTTATAAACAAATGTACTCATTACCTGACTTACATTATAGTAACCCTGCTATATATCACCTTAACAATCAATTTTTTTAAAAGGGTAACTTGAGCTAAGTTCTCACTGTTGGAGGAGGGGTTGCAAACACAGACAAGGAGAGAAGTAGGTTTAACTCTAGCCACAAGAAAATATCACTTCATCTGAGAAAGGGCCAGACAGTTTACAAATGCATAACTCTCTTAAGCAGATCAGAGAGCCAAAGATGCTAGTGGTCTGCAGAAAGTTCATCTGATGGTTCACAGTTGTGTGGGTCCTTGGGTAGTGATTAACAATTAAGGCTGTGTTAAGCTCTAATATCACTTAATATAACTTATTAAAACTTTTAGATTTTATGATTTTTGATCTTACATGATTTTTTTCACAGAGCAATATGATTGTCTTTTTGTTAGTTTTAAGACTATGTAATCTGGGTGGCCTTGAATTTAAGATCCTCCTCTTTGGGGCTGAGAAGGTGGCTCAATGGTAGAGTGCTTGCCTTGCATGCATGAGGCCCTGGATTCAATTCTTCAGCACCACATAAGCAGAAAAAGCCAGAAGTGGAACTGAGGCTCAAGTGGTAGAGCGCTAGTTGACAGCTGAAGAGCTGAGGGACAGCGCCCAGGCCCAGGGTTCAGGCCCCATGACCGGAGGGGATGGGAAGGGAAGGGGAGATCCTCCTCTTTTAGCCTTCTAAGTACTGGGATTACAGATGTGTAAAACCATACCTGACTTAAATGTTGTTTTTATTTGTACATTATTTTCCAGACAGGCACAGTGGCTCACACCTGTAATTAAGTTATTCAGGAAGCAAAGATCAGGAGATAAAGGCCAATCTGGGGGGAAAAAAATTAGGAAAAACCTCATCTCAATCAATAAGCTGTATGCCCTGGGAAGCCTTAAGTAGGAAGATTTTGATCTGAAGCTAGCCCTGGGCAAAAAAATTAAAATAACTAAAGCAATAAAAAAGGCTGGTGTGGCTTGAGTTAATGCAAGGCCCTGAATTCAAACCCTAGTAATGCAAAAAAAAAAAAAAAGGATCAATTTTCTTCCCAATTACTTAATTCTTTTTTTTGGGGGGGTCCGGTAGTGGGGCCTGGGTGCTGTCCCTCAGCTCTTCAGCTCAAGTCTAGCGCTCTACCACTTGAGCCATAGCGCCACCTCTGGTTTTTTTTTTCTTTTTGCT
>NW_012272396.1:0-4315 GCF_000151885.1 Dipodomys ordii
TTTTTTTGGGGGGGGGCCCAGTCGTGGGGCCTGAACTCTGGGCCTGGGCGCTGTCCCTCAGCTCTTCAGCTCAAGGCTAACGCTCTACTACTTGAGCCACAGTGCCACTTCCAGCTTTTTTCTTTTTGCTTATGTGGTGCTGAGGAATTGAACCCAGGGCCTCATGCATACAAGGCAAGCACTCTACCACTGAGCCACCTTCCCAGCCTGTAATCCTAGCTATTCAGGAAGCTGAGATCTGAGTATCACGGTTCAAAGTCAGCCTGGGCAGGAAAGTCCATGAAACTCTTATCTCCAATAAACCACCAGAAAACTGGAAGTGGCCTTGTAGCTCAAAAGGTAGAGCACTAGCCTTGAGCTCAAGAGCTGAGAGGGACAGCACTTAGGCTGAGTTCAAGCCCCACAACTGACAAAAAAAAAAAAGCCTTTGTTTGTATCTATGGAAATATACTAAATTTCTTATGAGAGTTACACACACACACATACACACACATATTTTGGTCAGCTCTTCAGCTCAAGGTTAGCACTCTACTACTTGAGCCACAGTGCCACTTCCAGTTTTCTGGTGGTTTATTGGAGATAATAGTCTCACGGACTTTCCTAACCCAAGCTGGCTTTGAACTGTGATCCTCAGATCTTAGCCTTGTGAGTAGCTAGGATTACAGGCCTGAGCCACCGGTGCCCCACTGAGATTTACCGTTTTTTTTTTTTTTTAATTTTTTGGGTCCAGTCGTGGGGCCTGAACTCTGGGCCTGGGCACTGTTCCTCAGCGTTTCAGCTCAAGGCTAGCACTCTACCACTTGAGCCACAGCGCCACTTCCAGCTTGTTTCTTTTTGCTTATGTGGTGCTGAGGAATTGAACCCAGGGTCTCATGCATGCAAGGCAAGCGCTCTACCACTGAGCCACCTTCCCAGCCCAAGATTTACTTTTTTTTTTTTTAAAGAAGTATCTCTCAAACTAATTTTTCACCTTCAGATATAAAAACTTCTTTGTGTTTAGGTGGGAAAACTGAAAAGTTGTATCTAAAGGAATAGAGTCAGTTATTTGCATAACCCAGATCAAGTTATTTTCTTGTATCATGATGTGTCCTTGAGTTGGCTGCTTCTTTCCTAAAAACAACATGAAGCACTCATTCTGGCCATGAAGACCCATCTCCACTTCTGTTCGCTTAGGAGCAGGAGTGGGTCACAGCTTGACAGCCCTGTCCCTGTCCTGGAGGAGAATTCCACCTTGACTCTGAGGTGTTGGTTTTGGTTTTGGTTTTTTGACCTCCCGTTTCCAAACAAAACATGCACCACTAATACTTGGTGAAGGCTGGGAGTGGTGTGAATGCTACACTATATAAGTTCCTTGCTGGGCAGATTGCTGGCCTGCTCCACATCTTAATGTCCCCACTACTTCCCATTTCCTCAATAAATGGGTTGGAGACTATGCCTTGCCATGAGTTTTCTTTTTCTCCTGGTTCCAGTGACTCCCTCCACTGTGCCACGTCCTGCCCACCCCAGGCCTGGGAAATCTGTTGTGTTGCATCTCATCAAAGCCTTCTCAGCTAATGGCTTTCCCCAGCCCTTGTGCTGTAACTCTGAAGGTGGCCCCATAGTGAGTACCACAAAACTGGGCAATAACCTGTCTTGATAACATGTGTAGGGAATTCCCAGCATAATGGACAAAGCCCTCCGTGGTGAACAGGCCCACAGTGAGCCTACAGACCTGACCAAATTGCCGTGATTTGTCATATTTGATCGCTAGGGAGGAGTTTTGAGACTCTGATTAGAAATGCTCAAATTTCTTTAAATCTTTATGTGATATAAACCAGTCCTGAGAATTCACTTTTGCTCATTGCGGACATTGTCATGAAATTGTTAATATGTCTGACACACAATGTAAGACATACATACTGCCTAGAACACATACATTGACCAAAGAGAAATAGGCTAAATACATTTCTCACTTAGTACTGGGTTTAGTCATAATGGTAAAATTAAAAAAAACAAACACTAAAGAGTCTGGCTTTCTGCCCTTGTTTGAACACACTAAAGATGCTCTGGAGAGTAATGAGTTGGCAAATGATAGTGTTAATAATGGCCCACTTTACCTCACAGGTGTCATTGGAGGATATTGTTTCTCGTTCCTTTTCAGTAAACTAATTATTATTTCCCTCCATTTTTAATATGAAACAACAGTGCTTCCCAAGAAGATAAATTTTAAGAACACAGAGTGCTCTTCTGGGCCTTGCTTGACCAGAACACAGCCCTTCGGATGTTAACCATCTTCCTGTGACTTGCTGTACCAAGTGCTCCCTGCGGAGTGAAGTTGTCAGATGTCTAGCCCCCTTCCCTAGCTTGCCTCCCTCTCCTTTCCCCTCCCCCCCTGCTGCAGAGTAACACCGACAAGTATTTGCTCAGCTGTGGCCTGGTAACAAAGCCTCCATGCCCTAGGGATGTGAAGGGGTAATGTGGTTATGCCCAAACTATCCATGTCCTTCCGAGCACCTCTTGGCAGAGCAGCCTGGTGGAGGGTGTCATTTAGAATGAGCCTTCACAACCCCTGCCTAAAGGAACATAAAAACAATTGCAACTGAAAATTGGAGAGTACGCTCATAGACTGTGGTCTTCTCTGGCCTCTGCAGTAGTTTCTGTTGAACTCATACAACCAACCAACTAGAGGTTGTTGGGTCTTCTGGGTTTCCTGTGGCTTGGTAGCATTTCATTATCTCCAGCCCTTGTCCAGCAGCAGTTCATACATATGAGTTCAGCCTGAACCTACTGTATCCCCATGCTTTTGGAGCTAAAACTCCTTGATTCAGGGAAAGCCTTCTCTGAGTATGGGGCAAGGGTGTGACTCTAAGTCATCCATCTGGGACTCCTCACAGGTCTTGGGTAGTCATTCCACTAAGCCTAGCAAAGCCATCGTTTCCCAAGAAAAACAGAGAGGCCTGGGAGTCTACAGCCACACACTATCCCAGTTCTTGTAAATATGCATTATGGATATACGTGGTGGTCTGCAAGGAGGATATAGAAAAGACCAAGCCCCCCACACACACAGAGCTTTAGAAGCAAGAATTTCCACAGCAAGAAGGCAATCAAATGTACAAAAGCCATCTTTCTTTTCCTACATATGAGACCGAGTTAGCCTTTAACTACATTGGGCATCAATCATTTCTGACTGGATTGATTTTCTTGACTAAAATAACCTCATCAAGCCAGGTGCCAGTGGCTCACACCTGTAATCCTAGCTACTCAGGAGGCTGAGATCTGAGGATCCTGGTTCAAAGCCAAGCCAGGCAGTAAAGTCTGTGAAACTTTTATCTCCAATTGATGACCAAAAAAAAAAAAAAGCTGGAAGTGGAGCTGTGGCTCAAGTTGTAGAGTGCTAGCAAAAAAGCTCAGGGACAGTGCCCAGATCCTGAGTTCACACCGTATGACTGGCACACACACACACACACACACACACGCACGCACGCACACACACGTGTACACACACAATAATAATAACCTCATCTATCACTGTGTAGTATGAGTGGAAACAAACAAGAGAATATTCTTAGTCACAGTTCTGAATAGTTGAAAATATTCTGAATAGTTGAGAATATTTTTAGTCACAGTTCTGCTTATCTTGAAAGCAATTGTATTCTTGCTAGAGTTGTAGCAGTGCAAAGTGTTTTTGTGAAATGAATACTAGGCTTCCTTTAGTTATCATAGTAAAATTGATTATAAAGTTCTATGAAAATAAATATTCAAGCCAATGAAATTGAATACTTGGCAAAATGGTTCTTGGAGCTAGTAAGCCCATGAATTGTAGTATACATGTGATGATTTATTGGATTTGCTGAAAACTGTGTGCCTACAAATAGGATATTTGTATTTTCAACTTTTTTATACCTTCAGGCTTCCCCTGTGCCTAGAGAGTTGCCATTTCGTTCTTTCTCTTTCTCTCACCCTCTCTCACCCCCCTTCTCTCTCTTTCTCTCTTTCTTTCATTTTTGTGCCAGCATTGGGACTTGAACTCAGGGCCTGGACGTTCTTCCTAAGTTTTTTTTGCTCAAGGCTGGAGCTCTGCCCCTTTGCCACAGCTCTACTTCTGGCTTTTTGGTGGTTAATTTGAGATAAGAGTCTCATAGAAGCCGGGCGCTGGTGGCTCACGCCTGTAATCCTAGCTACTCAGGAGGCTGAGATCTGAGGATCACGGTTCAAAGCCAGCCCGGGCAGGAGAGACTGTGAGACTCCTATCTCCAATAAACCACCAGAAAACCGGAAGTGGCGCTGTAGCTCAAGTGGTAGAGCACTTGCCTTGAGCTGAAGAGCTGAGGGACAG
>NW_012272397.1:0-1270 GCF_000151885.1 Dipodomys ordii
ACACACACACATATATAAAAAGTTTTATATATACATAGTATATATAATGCATAATATATACAATATATTATACAAGGTATATATACACACAGTATATATAATGTATAATATATACAATATATTATACAATGTGTATAGAATGTATATACATTATATAATGTATAAAAAAAAAAAGTATCCCTGCCAAGCCTGTAATCCTAGCTACTCAGGAGGCTGAGATCTAAGGATCATGGGTTAAAGCCAGCCTAGGCAGGAAAGTCCATGAAACTCATCTCCAATTAGCTACCGGAAATCCAGAAGTGGCACTGTGGCTTAAGTGGTAGCATTGTCCTTGAGCTGAAGAGTTAAGGAACAGCACCCAAGCCCAGAGTTCAAGCTCCATGACCTACATGCCACCTCCCCTCCCCCCCAAAAAAATAATAATAAAGTATCCCTGGGCCAGGCATGGTAGTGACTGGGATTACTCCTGTCATCCCTGCAACTTTGGAGGCTGAGGCAAGAAAATGAAAAGTCTGAGACTAGCCTGGGCTCCCTAGTGGGACCCTATCTAAAAGAACCCCTGGAAAGCCAGGCACCAGTGTAATCATACCATCTCCAGGGGCTAATATCTGTGGATGGAGACTGGAAGCCAGCCCACACAGGAAAGTCTGTGAGACTCTTATCTCTAATTAATCATCCAATAAGCTGGTAGTAGAGTCGTGGCTCTAGTGGTAGAGCACTAGCCTTGAGCACAAAAGCTCAGGGACAGCACTCAGGTCACATTGAAGCACCAGGATTGAAAGCACAAGTGTGTGCGCATGCGCAGGGGCACAAACACAAAAACAGAACCTCTGGCAGTTCTAAAAGCTTTTGGGAAACAATATCTAGGTTTCTATACACTTTGATCTTAGTGCTGAGCTCTGAGGGTGGACCTCAAGAGTTCAATTAGGAGCCTTTGTCCATAGTTGAAGAACCTAGGGTCCTGTGCTGGTGGCTCACACCTGTTATCTTAGCTACTCAGGAGACTGATATCTTCAGATTTCCATTCCAAGACAACCAGGGCAGGAAAGTCTGTGTGTGTCATCTCCAATTAACCACCAAAAATCCATAGGTGGAACTTTGGCTCAAGTGGTAGAGCACTAGCCTTGAGCAAAAAAGCTCAGACAGTACCCCAGCCCTAAATTCAAGCTCCAGGACTAGCACAAAAACAAAGAGCCAGGGGGGGAAGGGGGGGGGAGGAGAAGGGTTGGGATTGGGGGGGAGGGGGGAGGCTGGGAAGGGATGTGAAGGG
>NW_012272398.1:0-1029 GCF_000151885.1 Dipodomys ordii
AAGGAGGAGGCAACAATGCTTGATAAGAAATGTACTCATTATCTTGCCCATGTAATTGTAACCCCTCTGTACAGTATTTTCACAATAAAAAAAGTCTCATGGAGTTTCATGCAGGGGCTGGCTTTGAACCATGATCCTCAGATCTCAGCCTCCTCAGTAGCTAGGATTCCATGCGTGAGCAACCGGCATTCTGACTTAGAAAGAATTTTTTTAAAATAAAATTTTAAAACATCTTTTTGTGGTTTCAGTCCTGGAGCTTGAATGTAAGGTCTAGGCTCTGTCCCTGAGCTTTTTTAATCAAGGCTAGTACTCTATCACTTGAGCCAGAGCACCACTTCCGGCTTTGTTGTGGTTAATTGGAGGTAAAAGTCTCATGGACTTGCCTGCTAGGGCTTCAAATTGTAATGCTTGGATCTCAGCTTCCTGACTAGTTGGAATTACAGGTGAAAGCCCTTGGTGCTGGGCTAAAACTTCTTCTTCTTCTTCTTTTTTTTTTTGTCAGTGGTGGGGCTTGAAATCCAGACCTGGGTTCTTTCCCTGAGCTTTTTTGCTCATAGTGCTCTACCACTTCAAGCCACAGCTCCACTTAATGTTTCCTGGTGTTTAATTGGAGATAAGAATATCATAGACTTTCCTGCTGGGCTGGTTTTGAACTGGATCCTTAAATCTCAGCCTCCTTTGTAGCTAGGATTACAGGAGTGAGCCACCAGTGCCTGGCTTTTTCTTTTAAACTCCACCCCACTTTTGTAACATCAATAGTGAAAAAATGCTCTTATTAAAACTTAAGACTGACACTGAAATGTTTAGGCTTAGATGAGGTTATAATACACAGTTTGCATGAGTCACTGTGAAAATATAAATTGAAAACTATTTGTATATTTATATTGTTATGAAGAGGCAAGAAGTGAGGGGTGTCAACAGAATCTGTCTTTTTTTATACAGTATCTATTTTGGAAGTATGACCAATTGCTCTTATTAATTACACATTGCTTTACCTTCGGTCCTTTTTTTTTTTTTTTTGGTTGTGGG
>NW_012272399.1:0-5791 GCF_000151885.1 Dipodomys ordii
AATATCTTCTTCATTTTTTCCTTTAGTTAGGAATCAAAGGAAAATAGCTTTTCAATATCAGAATCCAAACAGTTAACAAGAACAATGCTGCATCTATCCCATTATTAAATTTTAGACATAATGACCTCAAGGTTCAAATCTAAGAAGTTTTGGTGAAACTGTTATAGTCTACAAATAGATTTGGGAAAATAAACACGTAGTATAGAGATTTTTAATGCAGTAATAAAGACAGGCACTTGCCTATAAACAGTGATTGGAAGAAAAGGACAGATGGGAAGCAGATGGGTAATCCCGAAGGGGCAAAATGACCCGGCCTCAAACATATTGAGAAGATCCTGCACTAACTTCAGTTGCCACTTCCTGCTGTTTCTTTCAAGCACATATATATTAAACAGTCAAGGATGATAGTTTAATATATGTAAGACCAGCTCTGATGGAAAAACCCTAGGAAGGAGAAACAAAGTAACCTAGAGAAGAATAGGAGATATAGCCATTCAGAAAGAAGAAAAAAATACAAGAAAATAGCACATGAGAATAAGAAATATACATTAAGAGTGGCAAATACAGGTATATACTTTCAAAGTCTTTAGAGTCTATATGACATGTAGCATATCCTAATTGAAAAAAAGTTTGTGATTTGGATAGTAGCACAACTAAAATAGTACTCCAACTGGAATTGAAAATCTTAGGACTGGGTCTGGGAATCTGGCTTAGTGACAGAGCACTTGCCTATCATGTGCAGGCCCTGGGTTCAATCACAAGCACTACTCCCCCCCTCCCCACAACATCCTGGGCCCCCTCCCACACAATAAAAGAATCCCCACAGATCCACTTCTGACTTCATTATTAGTTATTTAGCCTAATAACCTCATTGGGTTTTAGTTGTCTTACATGAAAAAGAAAAACAGATTAATCTTTGCAAAAAGTTCTTTTTAACAACTTCTGACAATTAAAAATACTACGATCCTTTCTAGTATAGCAAAGGAAAAAAGTTGACAATGTCAATGCTGATAATCTTTTACCAAAAGAAAAGGATTTGAGTAAGGAAATTAAAAGTAAACATGTCAGAAAACTGAAATATTACGGTTTTAAGTAAATTTCTAAGTTTGAAGGTAATTCCTGTCTCTAGAGCATTTGGAACATTTTTCATTGCTGCTAAATGTTCAATATAGAGTCATCAACCCCAACTAGAAATTTTAAATATCCATGTACATATATACTCACATATAAATGTATCTATATATAGACAGAAATATATAACATTGTTTGTTCTGAAGGTCAAGGTCTGAAAAGTTTTCACCTTTTTTCTCCTGCCTGCTGTTTCCTATCCTATCACCTACACAGAAGCATTGGGCAGGCAGACATAAAAGCCTCTGAAATTTCCCAAGTCTACTTGACAACTTACTACAACTTTTAATCCAAACTATAGAAGAACAAACAAAATATCAGAATTAAAACAGAAGAAACTGATTATCTCAATATATGTACAAATAAATTAAAATACCCAGTTGTCCTTCTTCGTCATACTATGAAGATTCTTTTTAATGAATTAAATAAATATTTACTATCTATTATAATACTATAATAAAAAACAGTCATCTAAATAGTTCAGACCTCATAAAAACAAGAGCTACTAATAAAATAACCATTCAAGTATAAAACTAAAATTATGTTAAGGATGTAATTTTTACAAATGTAAAAATTTGCATTTTTTTCAAAACCCACAAGTTCTATACTTTTGAACATGATAAATCATGAGTTTTTAAAAGCCTAAATTAAAGAAATTCTTTGTGTGTGAGTATGTGTACATTGTGTACATTTGTGTTGGTCCTGGGGCTAGAACTGAGGGCCTGGGTGCTGTCTCTGGGCTTCTTTTACTCAGGCTAGTGTTCTGTCCCTTGAGCCATAGCTCCACTTCAGGCTTTTTGGTGATTAATTGGAGATAAGAGTCTCATGGACTTTCCTACCCAGCCTGGGTGAACTGTGATCCTCAGATCTCAACCTTCTAAGTAGCTAGAATTACAGGCATGAGCCACCAGCATATTACTCAATAGTAATGATTAAACTCTAGATGACATTGAAATTCTAAAAGAAGGTACAAAACCAACTTGACAGTTAATCTTACAAAATTCTGAATTAAAACTTCTTTGTAAATACATGCAATAATTCATTTACATATGTCAAACTGAATTGACATATAGCTCCCAATATGACTATGTAAGTCATTTTATATACTCAAATACTAAATAGAAGACTAACCTTCATAAATTCCCAAGCTCACAATGCATCTAGAGGCTCTGGCTGTTACCTCCATATCATCTCTATTAAGTTTCAGGTAACCCCTGAGGTTCTTAACAATGAAATGCTCATTAAAGATTTTGTCTTCTTTCTCACTTGATAAGTCATTGTCTTACCATTTGGAAATACTCTGATAACTTTCTACTGCTATAAAGTTCGGACTTATTTCTCTGAAATTTCATTTCTTTACTTAAATCATCTTCATTATCATTAGCAGGATTAGCATCTGATTTTCTGAAAATGTCAGTGCTCTTTTTATAAAGATATATATTACTAAAGCTGAGTTCCTATTTATATTCATGCCAGTAAAGAGTAAAATCTAAGGGAGAGAGGAGGGAAAGTGAGGGAGGGGGTAATACTGTTTGGCAAGAAACGCACTCACTACTCCTCCTTATGTAATTGTAACCCCTCTGTGTATAACCTTTACAATAAAATCAAATTAATTTTTTATAAAAATTAACATTCAAGAGCCAGATCAGTAGGTCAACAATCTATCTAGCTACATATCCAAGAATTAGATTCACAGAACATTCCACATAGCTGAATTTCTCATTTAACAGAATTGCAGATTATTATACTCATGAGTCATCTATGAATACTCAAATCATAAATAACAACAGCTTAGGACACTCCATATCTATTAATCAACTATAAGATAACTCATATATGTCAATAGCCTAGGACATTCCATATATATATTCATCAGCTATAATATATGCCAAAAGTCTTTTAATTCTACATATTAAAACTACACATTACATTAAGGCATAACTTTTTAAAAGCTTCTAATAACTAAAATATTCTAGCACATACAAACCTTTAAAGCCATCAGGATATACTTCAGAGAGAAATTTAGTGGTGATGTCCCCTTTTACAAAGCGGGAGTTGATTATCACCTCTCGAAGTAATGAAATATTATGTGTAACACCTAAAAATTTAAAAATATCAGAGTGAACAGGAGGACAATAAATTACTTAAAAATCTAATTATTAGTAGAGAAACATCATCAGCATCCTATGACCTATCTCTTGACTTCGAGTAATAATAACTAATATTTGAATGCAAGGTATCAATAAAATCTTAAATAAAAACTTAAGTTTGTCATGACAAGTCAACATTGAGTTGACTTAGGATAGATAAACACCTTGTCAATAAATGAGACCAAAACAAATAACTAGAAAGAGAAGAAAATGAACCTCAACTCCAAATCCAGAGACAAAAATTAATTCAAAAGGGACCACAAACCTAACTGTAAAACCTAAAACTATTGTAAGACCTATGGAAGAAAATGAAGAAGGAAAAGGATTATTTACCTTGGGTTACCCCATACGTAAAAATATGAATAATAAAAGTATCATTAAATTATATTTTATCAAAATATAGAAGGCTAGTCTTCAAAAGACAATTAAGAAATGTCAAGCCATAAATCAAAAGAAAATATTCATAAGAATACATATATCAGAGAAGAAATTTGTATCTGGGATTACATAAAGGATACATACAATTATAATACAATAAGCAAAAATTTAAAAAACACAAGCAAGGAGCTGGGTGCTAGTGGCACATGCCTGTAATCCTAGCTGAGATCTGAGGATCATAGTTCGAAGCCAGCCCAAGCAGAAAAGTCGATGAGACTCTTAAGAGGAGCTGTAGCTCAAAGTGATAGAGTGCTAACTTTGAACAAAAAGTTCATGGACAGTGGCCAGGCCCTGAGTTCAAGCCCCAAAACAGCAGGGAGAAAAAAAAGTCAACATCCTTTCATGATAAAAGCTCTGAAGAAACTAGAAATAAAAGGATCATGCCTCGCTAGTAGTAAGTCACTAATAACTCATGCCTATAATCCTAGCTAATCAAGGAGGCTGAGATCTGACAACCATAGTTTGAAGCCAGCACTCGCTGAAAAATCTGTGACACTTTTACCTCCCATGAGACTTTTACCTCCAATTAGCCAGTGAAAAGGCAGACCATGCAAAGGTGACTAAAGCAGTAGAGTACCAGGCTTTACCAAAAAAGGCAAGAGAGAGTGTAAGGCCAAATTTAAGCTCCACTACCAACACACACACACATACACACACACACCCCAAAGATCAGAATCTCAATACTGAAAAAAACTATATATGGTCAAAATTATACCAAATGAAGAAAAACTAAAAACATTTCCTCTAAAATCAAGAAGATGAGCATCTACTTTCCATTCTAATTCAATGTAGTTACATCATAGTCATGGAAATAAGATAAGGGAAATGAAAAGAAAACAAATAGAAAAAAAGTCATATTATCTCTATATGCAGATGATATGATCTTATTCTTAAAAGATTCTAAGGATACCACCAGAAAACTGTTAGATCTGATAAACACTTCCAACAAAGTAGCAGGATACAAAATCAATATACAACAAAGTATAACTCCTTGATAGAGTGTTGTAGAACTAATTCATACAGAAACCAACGTATGATGAATAGAGACTGCCCTATCCAAACTTCTGTGTCGTATTAATTGTTAAATCAGCTGAGATAGTCAAATAATATTAAAAGAGTTTCAAGAAAAGAATAGAAAATACAAAGGGGGTAAAATGTGAGAAAACCCATCTTTTCCATCAAAGTAAGCTGCTTTTAAGTTCCTACTTTGGCCTAGTGGCTTGGCTCTGGTTGATTATTCTGCTAAGACAAAATCAGCAAGTGAAGAAAGGGAAAGAGGCAATGCTTTGAGATAAGGAAGGATTCTTGAAATGTAAGGATTTGTCTTAACTGGTTGTCTCAAAATGGTAAAGGAACTATGTTTTGAGATTACTTGTGTGCTGTTAATCTTATCTCAAAGTCTTTTAATGTTCACTTTGTGAAAATACATCCTACTCTCCTAAACTAGCCAATCATGAGCAGATTGTGAGCATGAGCTCACCCAATCCAAGCAGAGGGCAGGGCCTGCTGCAATAGGGATAGAAAAAGAGCTGCCAGCCTGCTCTGTATGCTTGCTTGCACACTATTGGCTGATGGCACAGGAGGAGGGAGAGGGGAAGGGGGAGGAAGAGGAGGAGAAGGAGAAGAAATAATAATCAGGAAAACTTCTGCTTTACAATGCCTAAAAAATAAGCAATTTAAAAAAAACTAGGAACACAATCAAGGAAGTGAAAGAATTTTACAATAAAAACTACAAAACCTTGAGGAAAGAAACTAAAGAGGACACTAAAAGTTGGAAATGCCTCCCCATGTTTATGGATTGTAAGAATTTATATTGTGAAAATAGTTACATTACTATAGGTGATCTATAAATTTAATGAAATACCCCTGAAAATCCAGTAACACTCTTCATAGAACTAGAAATAGAACTAAAACTCAGTAAGGGGGCATGAAAGAATCTGAGAGCTACGGGGCTGGGAAGGTGGCTCAGTGGTAGAGCGCTTACCTTGCATGCCTGAGGCCCTGGGTTCGATTCCTCAGCACCACATAAGAAAAAAGAAAAAAGCCAGAAGTGGCACTGTGGCTCAAGTGGTAGA
>NW_012272400.1:0-1781 GCF_000151885.1 Dipodomys ordii
TGGGAAGTTGGCTCAGTGGTAGAGCGCTTGCCTTGCATGCCTGAGGCCCTGGGTTCGATTCCTCAGCACCACATAAGCAAAAAGAAAAAAGAACAAAAGTTCCATGAATTTTGTAGAATATTACAAAAAATTTGAGTGCATCTGGAATCAGTCACTTTCTCACGGCTAAGAGTTCAGTTTGGGGTTGATGTACTCTGTAGTGAAATCCTCTGAAACACTACTTACCAGCTTCATGACCTTGACTGTTTGACTTTAGCAGCTATTAATGACAACATTAACAGCTTAGCAAAAATTAACTTTAGCAGAAATTAAGTACATTAACAGTTACAATATAAAAGAATTTATTCATATAATATACTTACAATATTTACTTATAGTATCTAAAATATAAAAGTGTATGACTGTATGTATAACATTGCCTCTTGAAATGATTGAGAATTAAGTAACAATGCACTGTAAAGAGTCTCCCATCATGGGTAGTAAGCATGTAGTGAGTTTCCAATAAAGTCCATACCTTGTAAGAGACAGGACAAAATGAGTTCTTCCAATCAAGAGAAGGAAATTAGTTTCCATATTAAAGAAACATGTTTCACTACCAGTTTAGCCATATACAGATACTATTTTCTAGCTAGATGCAGTGGTACAAGCCTATAAGTAGAGATATGGGATTGCAATTCTACACTAGCCCAGGCCATCGCCCACCCCCCACCCTTACTCCACTGCAACCAATGGCTGGATACCATTACATGCACCTGTTATCCCGGCTATGGGAAAGCACTATGGCCAGGGTAAAGGACACCTGTTTTTCCCAAGAACACTGGGAAGCATAAGTAGAACGATCACTACCCAGTCTGGCTCTGATGTTATCTTGAAAATAACTAATGCAGAGGTGATTGGAAGCTGGGGGCCGGTTGCTCATGCCTGTAACCTAAGGATCGCAGTTCAAAGCCAGCCCAAGCTGGAAAGTCTGTGAGACCCTTATCTCCAATTAACCATCAGAACCCCAAAAGTGGTGCTGTGGCTCAAAGTGGGAGAGTGCTAGCCTTGAACAAAAGAACTCAGGGACAGCACCCTGACCCCAAATTCAAGGCTCAAAACCAACCAAAAGGAAAAAAAAGTAACTGGACACATGCATCAATGTGATCCTTCATTCTATGCACAGTGGAGGAGGAGGAGGAGGACGACGACGAGGAGGAAGAGGAAGAGGATATATTCTCTAAATAAGATTTTGCTGAATCCTTAGCTGAAGCTATGTTCCTCCCCCATGTTATAACCCCGGTTTTCACTGTATTTGATTCTGGTGCCCTGAATCTTATATATACACTTCTCTAATTTGGAGAGGGGAAGGGAAAAAACAAAATGCTTAAATAGGGATACAGGTTGACCTATTACAATAGATGTACAAGACACTATGTTGAAAAATGAACTTTATAACTTTGAGTTGTGGAGGTGGGAGGGAAAAGATGGTAGGGGAAAACAAAGGAAGAGGCAACAATACCTTGCTCATGTAACTGTACCAACTCTGTACAGTATTTTTACAATAAAAATATACAAAAAATATTTTCAAGTTTACACTCTCACCAACAATGAAGTAAGGTTCCCTTCTGTCCGCATCCCCTCCAGCATCTGTTGTTATTAGAGTTCTTGATTTTTGCCATTCTAACTGGGGTGAGGTGGTATCCCAATGTTGTTTTGATTTGCATTTCTTTTATGGCTAGGGAGATTGAGCATCTCTTCATGTGTCTATTGGCCATCCTTCTTTCTTCTTCAGAGAAGTTTCT
>NW_012272401.1:0-3255 GCF_000151885.1 Dipodomys ordii
TTTTTGCTTATGTGGTGCTGAGGAATCGAACCCAGGGCCTCAGGCATGCAAGGCAAGCGCTCTACCACTGAGCCACCTTCCCAGCCCCCATATACTTTGTTAAAAAGGAAGGAGAGGGATTAAGAGAATAAAATAAAGGTTGAGTGAATTTGGTCAAAATATATTATATGCATCTTCTACACATCACAATGAAGCTTCTTTGTACAACTAATTTATTTTAATTTTTAAAATCAGCTTTTCAAGTTAAGTTTTAAGTCTAGCACTTTAAAAATTTAAAAACATTTATAAATATATTATTCTAATATTTTACTGCATACCTTGCAAAAACATTTGAAAGAACTGTGAATTTTATGAAATATTATAACTGAACTAGAAATCTATCTTTACATTTTTTCTCAGGGGGTAGAGCCTTACTACATTGCCTGTGCTGTGGGACCAAGTGTTCCTCCTGCATTAGTCTACTCAAACTAACTGGGACTACAAAGCTAATTTTCTCATAGTGATCAGATCCTTTCACATGGTTTGATTTACCTACAATATATGCCAACAACTTCTAATTCTCTTCAAACCACTCTTTTATCCTAACATAGAGAATGTATTTTCACCTCATTAATGAAAACTAGTAGATTTTCCTTTGTAGTAGTATCAGTTGTCAACTTTCCTTAAGAACAAAGGCCATCTTGTTATGTATATAGATATAAATGCCCTTACTTATATGTAGATTATACTACTAATAACTACAGTCAACAGTTTGCTTTAAATTCTAATACAAATGGATCATAATTACTTACGGGGAACAGAATATGTAACATGATCAATTATACTTCTCCAGGACAAATTATACTGCACATACATAGAATATACTCAAAAAGGTGAAACACACTATCACAAATTGATATTCATCCTACATTAAAAATCAACTTAAAGCCAGGTGCTGGTGGTTCACACCTGAAATCCTACTCAGCAGGCTGAAATCTGAGGATGGCAGTTTGAAGCCAACCCAGGCAGGAAAGTATGTGAATCTCTTATCTCCAATGAATCACAGAAAAGGCCAAAGTGGCACTGTGGCTCAATTGGCACAGTGCTAGCCTCGAGCAAAAGAGCTCAGGGATAATTCCCAGGCCGAGTTCAAGCCTCAGGACTGGCATTAAAAAAAAAAAAAAATTAATTGAGCCAGGAGCTAGTGGCTCATACCTGTAACCCTAGCTGCTCAGGAGTCTAAGGTCTGAGCATCATGGTTCAACATCAACCACTAGCAGGAAAGACCAAGTACTGGTTATGTACATAGAAAAATAATTACTTTAAAATTGTGTATATTGTTTAAAAGTATCATCTAGTAATACAGATTAAAAAAAAACTACATCAATTATTTCCTCCAACTAGCTAATCTTCAGTTCCTCTACTATATTATGATGAAATGGTTTACCATGGGAAAATCCATCAATGGATCTGTCATCTGTCATTGCTACACAAAATATATATCATACCCAAAGTGCTACTGGTACCTAAGTGTTACTGCACATTTTGTTCACATGAATGAATTCTTTTTTTTTGTTTGTTTGTTTTTTTTGTTTTTTGTCGGTCGTGGGGCTTGAACTCTGGGCCTGGGCGCTGTCCTTCAGCTCTTCAGCTCAAGGCGAGCTCTCTACCACTTGAGCTACAGCGCCACTTCCGGTTTTCTGGTGGTTTATTGGAGATAGGAGTCTCACGGTCTCTCCTGCCCGGGCTGCCTTTGAACCGCTATCCTCAGATCTCAGCCTCCGGAGTAGCTAGGATTACAGGCGTGAGCCACCAGCGCCCGGCCACATGAATGAATTCTTATACTTCAAACTAGAGAGATAATTTCACCTGTTCTTGTCATTAATTGATTGCTCAGCAGAAACAGTAAAATGAAATTCCAATGCAAAGTTAGAGAAAAGTTTATATTTAATTTTGACTTGCCTGACACTCTATCAAGAACATCTGATAATGTTGTGGAGACCGGCAAATGAAGAGTACGAAATTTGTGGCCTGCTCCATACATTGGATGCTGGATGACATGGCTTGTTGCATTAATTCTACCCTTGTATAGCTGAAAAATCAAGAAATTAAGTCAACTTTATAGAATGGGTGTCATTATGAGTCAATTTCAAAAGCACAGAATAAAAATGTGCAATTAGGTAATAAAGATAGTTATTTTATATATTTTCTTAAATATGCTGTCATATGATTTGCTGGTAAAATTTTGTATTTAAATGACATATCCCATGTTTTATCTATTTCCTCCAAAATTCAAACATAGCTCTCAAGTTATAATTGTTATTTTAGATAAGGGCTGTTGGCAGTTATTCTAATAAGACTTTCATTTAAGTCCTGTCATTAAATATAAAGTTTCTTGTATTTTCAGTTTGCTACATTAGAAATTAAAATAACATGAATAATTTGTAAGATCTCAAATGAAACTACATATTGACATTAAATGTTACTAATACTCACTGGATAAGGAGACTGGAGAAACATTGTCACCTTCTCATCTTCCAGCATCAACTGTAAAAACAATCTTCGTACAAACCCTGAAATGTTCCCAGATGTTGGAAGGTTACTTCTTTGAGGAGCTGTCTGAAATAATTCACAGAGAACCTGGCAAGGAAAAGATTTTTAAATGTTTATTGTAAAATTCATTTGTGCTACTCTTGAAATAAATCTAGTCCTCAAGATTTCTGGCCACATAACTTATTATAATAAATCACCTTTCCTATCTGGATCCTCCAATTGAAACCAGTTACAGCAATTTGGTTGTTACCAAAATTTAATTCCTAACTACAAACTATAGCACTTAATGACCACTGTCAAGTAGTCCATCCAATTCTACCAACTAAAATGTTACATGGGGGTTGGAGTTGGGGGTGGGGGGGGTGGTTGGGGAAGAGAATGGAAAAGGAGGGTGCCTGTTCATTTTAAAAACGAGAAGCTGGGCACTGGTGGCTCATGCCTGTAATCCTAGCTACTTGGGAGGCTGAGATCTGAGATCATGATTCCCTGGCCAGCTCGGGCAGGGAAGTCTGTGAGACTCTTATCTGCAATAAACCAGCAGAAAACCAGAAGTGGTCCTATGGCTCAAGTATAGCATGCTCACCTCGAGCTGAAGAGCTCAGGGGCAGTGCCAGGCTCAGAGTTCAAGCCCCATGACTGACAAAAAAAAAAGAAAGAGAAAAAAAAAGAAAGAGAAAGAGAGAGAGGGAGAGAGAGAGAGAGGAGAGAGAGAGAAAGAAAGAA
>NW_012272402.1:0-1543 GCF_000151885.1 Dipodomys ordii
CTTTCTTTCTTTCTTTCTTTCTTTCTTTCTTTCTTTCTTTCTTTCTTTCTTTCTTTCTTTCTTTCTTTCTTTCGTTGTCCTGGGGCTTAAACTTTGGGCCTGGGCGCTCTCCCTCAGCTCTTCAGCTCAAGGCAAGCATTCTACCACTTGAGCCACAGTGTCATTTCCGGTTTCCTGGTGGTTAAATGGGGATAAGAGTGTCATGGACTTTCCTGCCCAGGCTGGCTTTGAACCATGATCCCCAGATCTCAGCCTCCTGAGTAGCTAGGATTACAGGTGTGAGCCACTGGTGCCTGGCTCCAGAGTTTCTTAAACTTACTGCATTATGAACTCTTTCACTTTCTAGTGATGCTTATGGGCCCCTTCTCAGAATTATGCTTTTAAATAAGAAAAATGAAGCATATTTTAAATATCTTTAGCAAAATGTTATGAAACAATTTATGATATAGAAATCTATGTACTGTATGAAGTAGCAAGATCTAATTATAGGTGTAGTAATTATCACAATTTCAAAAAGGAGGACCATGAAGGGAATTTTGAGATATCTACCACAAATCTCACATGATAAAAAAAAATCTGTGATTTATTGAGGATCAGTATTAAAGAATGTTACTACAGCCTCTTGTCTGCAATGACATGGGAAGGCAATCCTAAAATTGTAACTTGAAATTATGAAAACAGAAATGACCTCAAATATTAAATGATAGATCACATCACCAGTACCATTGCTCATATGCAGTGGTAAAAGACAATAAAACCATAGTAAAAGCTAGTTCCTTTGGGGGAGAGGACAGAAGAGGAGCCTGCAATACACAAGATGTTCTGGACTGTAGCCCATGTTATATATCCTTTGGAGGCAGAAGGTAGCTTTTGAGTAAACTCTGTGTGTGTGTGTGTGTGTGTGTGTGTTGGTCCAGGTGTGTGTGTGTGTGTGTGTGTGTGTTGGTCCAGGTGTGTGTGTGTGTGTGTGTTGGTCCTGGGGTTTGAATTCAGGGACTGGGCACTGTCCCTGAGTTTCTTTTGCTCAAGGCTAACTCTTTCTTGAGCCACAGCACCACTTTCAGCCTTTTTGGTAGTTTTTTTGAGTATCACAGACTTTCCTGTCTAGGCTGGCTTCGATTGCCATCTCCTGAGTCCACCAGCCCCCATGAAAGTTTTTTTCTTAATTATATTTTATTGTCTTTAAGTAGTTGTAAAAAAAAGTTAATCATTCACCAAATCAGTTTATAAGTATTGTCTCACCCTGACTTCCCCAAGGGTTTAGGTGAGAAACACTTCTGTTTTAGAAGATGCAACAGGGCAGTTACTAGGGCCTGTGAGTTGTGTAGGGTCTGAACATCCACAG
The DNA here is from genome assembly GCF_000151885.1 of Dipodomys ordii. Taxonomy (NCBI): domain Eukaryota; kingdom Metazoa; phylum Chordata; class Mammalia; order Rodentia; family Heteromyidae; genus Dipodomys; species Dipodomys ordii. Next base: position 1,346 of record NW_012272402.1, read on the forward strand.
AACCATGCCTTCCAAACTTTAGCCATGCAATATCATTTAAAATCTCAATGGGTGGTCAGCAGTTTAATAATCAAAACCAGGGTGGATCTTTTTTTTTTTTTTGGTCCGGTTGTGGGGCCTGAACTCTGGGCCTGGGCACTGTCCCTCAGCTCTTCAGCTCAAGGCTAGTGCTCTACCACTTGAGCCACAGTGCCACTT
>NW_012272403.1:0-2807 GCF_000151885.1 Dipodomys ordii
AAGTGGTAGAGTGCTAGCCTTGAGCTGAAGAGCTGAGGGACAGCGCCCAGGCCCAGAGTTCAGGCCCCATGACCGGACCCCCCCCCCCCAAAAAAAAAAAATGGTCTTGTAGAATTCAATTGTGAATCTTTCAGGACCTGGACTTTTCCTTGCTGGAAGAGTATGTAAGCTGAATGTTTAAGACTTTTTACTTCCATTGTTCTTTTTTAGTGTAAATATACATATACAGCCTTCCTTATGAGACAAGCAGCAAGATATACTTTTCTCTACCTTGCTCTTTAAATTTACCAATATATTCTGACAATAATACATGTTGACATTTTAATATGCCTCAGTTCCTTTTTGATTTATTTACTTTTTCAATGGTGGGGGTTAAATCTAGGAGCTTACCATATGTTTGGCATGTGTTTTCCATTGATCTCTATTTACCGTCTCCCCACCCCTATCCCTCCATGCACACACTTTTTTGTGGTACTAGGGTTTGAACACAGGGTCTCACACTACCCACATCTGTAGCCTTGTTTTGGAACTGGCTGTTTTGATAGAGGTCTCATTTTTTTGCCTGGACCCATACTTGGACCACAATCCTACTTTACACTTCCTGTCATAGCTGGTATGATAAACACTTATTACCACATTCAGCTTCTTCCATTGTGATGGAGTCTTGCAAACTTTTTGGCTCAGGCTGAACTGGAATGTCAGTCCCTGATGACAAGCATGTGCTTTTGCTCAGCTATTGGTTGAGGAGGAGGAGGTCTTTTGAAATATTTGCCCAGGCCCCTGTCCTTAAACCAGGATCCTCTTGATCCTCCTGAATAGCTAGGATTATAAGTATGAACCACTGCACTCCTTCCTTCCTTCCTTCTTTCCTTCCTTCCTTCCTTCCTTCCTTTTTTCCTTTCTCATTCCTTCCTCCCTCCCTCCCTTCCTCTCCCTCCCCCTCTCTCTTTCTTCCTTTTTCTTTTGGTGCTGGTGCAGGGACTTGAACTTAGGGCCTGGATATTATCCCTGAGCTTTTTGCCTCCAGGGTAGTAGCACTCTACCTTTTGAGCCTGGCTCTATTTCTGGCTTTTTGGTGATGAATTAGAGATGAGAGTCCACCCAGGCTAGAATCCTCAGATATCAGCCTCTTGAATAGGATTATAGGCTTGAGCCGCCAGTGGCCAGTTCTGTCTCTCTAATCCTACTTTTTAAATATGCTTTTTCTAGTCTTCTTTTTCCTTTTTTTTTTGGTCAGTCATGGGGCTTGAACTCTGGGCCTGGGCACTGTCACTCAGCTCTTCAGCTCAAGGCTAGTGTTGTACCACTTGGGCCACAGCGCCACTTCCAGTTTTCTGAGTAGTTTATTGGAGATAAGAGTCTCACGGACTTTGCCTGCCTGGGCTGGCTTTGAACCGTGATCCCCAGATCTCAGACTCCTGAGTAGCTAGGATTACAGGCATGAGGCATTGGCGCCCAGCTTTTTTTCCTATTTTCATGCAATATTTTTTCCTTTGTCTTGTGTGGTTCTGAAGTGATAGAGGAAATGTGTATTTTTTCTGTGTGTGTATAAAGTTATGTACCTGGAAAGTTTTTCTTCAGCTATTTAATAGCTAATGGATTTTTCATTGTTGAATTAATATCTGATAATTGGAATCATAAAAAAATTTGAATCCAACTCTCCTCTGATTACCTCTGATTACCTATGCAGAGTTCCTGCTAATTGAATTGTTTGCTTAACTGGTTGGAAATGTCACTGTTTAAGTACTATACATTCTCAATCTCAGACTCTATATGTACTACTAAGTAGTGAAAAATACAAACAATTTTTGCTGTCTTATTGTATTTGTGAGCTTCCTCCCAATATTGTTGGTCATATTTTAAAAAATAGGTAATGTATGGTCAGGCACTTGTGTCATGCATGTAATCCCAGGTACTCAGGAGACTGAGATGTGAGGATCACAACTGAAAGCCAGACTAGGCAGGAAAGTCCATGAGACTCTTATCTCCAATTAACTACCAAAGAGCCAAAGTGGAGCTGTTGCTCAAATGGTAGAGATCCTTGAGCACCCAGGCCCAGGGTTCAAGCCCAGCACTGGCACACACACAAAGTATGAATCAGAATTTTTATTAGAAAAATCCAATAAAAAATGTTGAGTACTGAGGCACTGATGGCTTATCCCTATAATACTAGCTACCCTGGAGGCTAAGATCTGAGATTGAGGTTTGAAGCCAGTCTGGGCAGAAAAGTCCATGAGACTCTTACCTCCAATAAATTACTCAGAAAAAGCCAGAAGTGGCATCATGGCTGAAGTGATAGAGTGCTAGCCTTGAGTTCAAGCCCCAGGACCTTCTGCCCCCCCCCCAAAAAAAAAAAAAAGTTGAGTAGCATGCAGAATTGCCACTAGGTTTAGAGACTCAAAAGTTGGAAATAAAACTGCCAGGTCAGGAAATGACCAAAAGTGCCCTTCGGTCTTGTCAATATACCAGTGCTCCTGAGCACTCCATATTGTAAGCTGCACTGCCAATTACCAGAGAGTATCTCTACCCTTGAGCTTGATAATGCCATAACTGCCACTAGTGCAGAGAAATAAAATTACATAGTAAGTCTAGATGAATGCAAGATAACTAAGCAAAACTAAAATGATTTGTGTGTCCATCTAGTTTCCTTTTTTTTTTTGGTCCGGTCGTGGGGCCTGAACTCTGGGCCTGGGCGCTGTCCCTCAGCTCTTCAGCTCAAGACTAGCGCTCTACCACTTGAGCCACAGCGCCACTTCCGGCTTTTTTTTTCTTTTTGCTTATGTGGTGCTGAGGAATCGAACCCAGGG
>NW_012272404.1:0-2179 GCF_000151885.1 Dipodomys ordii
TATATATATATATATATATATATTTGCTGGTCCTGGGGCTTGAAACTCAGGGCCTGGGCACTGTCCCTGAGCTTCTCTATGCTCAAGGCTAGTGCTCTATCACTTGAGCCACAGTGCCCCTTCTGGCTTTTTCTCCTTATGTGATACCGAGGAATTGAACCCAGGGCTTCATGCATGCTAGGCAAGCACTCTATCACTAAGCCACATCCCCCGCCCAACCCATGATTTTAGACAAGGACTTACAATTGACTCTCTAGTTGTTAATTTTGTAATGATGATTGCAGACTCTCATTCTAATCTTTGGGCCTTTCTGTAGATCAACATGCTTCTGCATTTCAAAAATGGGGCTGATTTGGAAGATTGTCCTCTCCCTGAAGAGATCCGACAGGATCTGCTTGATTTTCATCAAGACCTGCTGGCACACTGTGGTAAGGACAGGAGATCAAAGAGCCTTCCTCCAGACTTTCTTTCAAGACCTTTCCTGAAGTTTCCACCAAAGTTTCCTGACCTGGAACACCTATATGTTGGTGCTATGTAGATCTTGGTTGGGTGAATAGTAGGATAAGATTAAAAGAGTATTTGAGTGAATGAGTTTTTGGGTGGATGGCTAAAGGCAGTTGAATGGAGGTATGTGAATTGATAGAAAGGATGGATGAATAGAGGATTGAAGAGACAGCTGTTTGTATAGATGTCTGTCTGGATGGATGGATGGATGGATGGATGATGAACTCAGTGGGGAGATAGCTGGCTGCCTGGAGCAGCAAATGATTAGCTTCCATGGTTTCTGATTAAAAAAAGAAATCAGTTGCCAGGTAACTCACTGTAATCTTAGCTACTCAGGAGGCTGAGATGTGAAGATCAAGGTTTGAAGCCAGCCTGGGTAGGAAAAGTCTGTGAGACTCTTATTTCCAATTAACTACCAGAAAAGCTGGAAACGGAGCTGTGGCTCAAGTGGTAGAGGTCTAGCCTTGAGCAAAAAGAAGCTCAGGGACAATGCCAGGGCCCTGAGTTCATGCTCCAAGACTAACAAAAATAAAAATAAAAAGTGGTAAAGAGTGAGGCTATGAAGTCATGAGTGACATCATTTCTTCTGGACTACCTCTAGGAATTCAGCTGGAGGGGGAGGAGGAGGAACCAGAGGAAGAGACCAGCCTGAGCAGCCGCCTGATGAGCCTGCTAGAGAAAGTGCGGCTAGTGAAGAAGGAGGAGGAGAAAACAGAGGAGGAACCGCCAGCAGAGGAACACAAACCTGGTAGGAACTGAGAACAAGGGCAAGGAGGGGGTAGGAAACTCTGTCTCCAAAACAGGCCACAGGAAGAGGAATTCAAGGCAGCCACAGACAGGCAGGAGGGAGAAAGGAAGAGCTGGGGCAGAGGGCAGGCATACAGACCTTTGGACTGAATGCAGGGGTTGCAGCATTTGTGTGTGAACCCTGTGTCGGTGTCATCTGCCAGAGCAGAGATGTGCATCGCACACCTTGGGGGAGAGGTGGCAGCTTCTAAACCTTGGTGGCTTTTATTGTTCTTGTGGCTTTTGTTTTTCTTTCTTCCCTTGAGGAGACATTTTATCCTACAGCATTCCAGAAACTTTCCCTGGGCAAGTCTAGGCCAGGTACTGTAATCAGGACTGGGAAATAGAGGAGAAGGAAAGTCATAACCTTTACCTGAAGGGCACTGTCATCCTAGCTATTCTAGAGGCTGAGTCTGAGGATCATGGTTTAAAGCCAACTGGGACAGAAAAGTCCATGAGACTTTTATCTCCACTTACCTACCAGAAAAACCAGAAGTGGAAGCTGGGTGCTGGTGGCTCACACCTGTAATCCTAGCTACTCAGGAGGCTGAGATCTGAGTATCTCAGTTCAAAGCCAGCCCGGGCAGGAAAGTCCGTGAGACTCTTATCTCCAATAAACCACCAGAAAACTGGAAGTGGTGCTGTGACTCAAGTGGTAGAGTGCTTGCTTTGAGCTGAAGATTTGAGGGATAGCACCCAAGTCCAGAGTTCAAGCCCCATGACCGACAAAAACAAAAACAAACAAACAAAAAAATGGAAGTGGAGCTGTGGCTTAAAGTGGTAGAGTACTAACCTTGAGTGAAAAAGCTCAGTGACAGTGCCAAAGACCTGAGCTCAAGATCCACAACCAAAAAAGTCTCACTGATTTTTCTGCCTGGGCTGGCTTTGA
>NW_012272405.1:0-5852 GCF_000151885.1 Dipodomys ordii
GCTCAAGTGGTAGAGCGCTCGCCTTGAGCTGAAGAGCTGAGGGACAGCGCCCAGGCCCAGAGTTCAGGCCCCATGACCGGACCCAAAAAAATAAAAATAAAAAAAATTGCTATCTTTAAGTAGTTGTACAAAAGAGTTGCCATTTAACAAGCAGTTTATGAATACAATATATCTTAATCAATGTCACCTCTTTCAACATTTTTACCTATCCCTCCCATACCCACTTCATCCCCTTAATTATATATACATTGGATACTTTCTGAATTCCCCTTTCCCCTTCTCCTCTTCATTTGTCTACCCCTTTTGTTTTGACTCCAACCCACCTCTTTCAGATAAACTTTGATTTTGGCTAAGGACTTACAGTATTTGAGATCTCCCTTGAATCTACTGTATTTCAGTTAATACATTTGTATATACTTGAATACTACCCAACATATTTACTTAGGAGTTTGTAAGCTGAATCCAGCTTCCACGGATAAGGGAGAACATGGATTCTTTGTCTCTCTGGGCCTGAATTTACTTAACCTAATGTAATCTTTTCCAAATCTTTCCACTTATTTGTAAAAGGTACAATACCATTCTTTCCAATGGTTGAGTAAAATTACATTGTGTATATATACCATACTTTCTTGATCCATTCATCCATTGAGGGGTATCTGGGCTGATTCCATACCTTGGCTATGGTGAATAGTGCTGCAATAAACATGGTTGTGCTGATGGCTTTGTAATTTTTTGGGTAAATGCCCAGGAGTGGAATTCCTGGATCATAGGGTAGATCCAGAAGCACAAAAATATCAAAGAAGGACTTGATCAATAGGGCTGCATCAAACTAAAATGATTCTGCACAGCAAAGGATATAGACAATAAGCTAAAATGACAACCTATAGAATGGGAGACTTTTGCCAGCTACATATCATATTAAGTACATAGCCTAATATGTAGAAAATACAAAGAACTTTAAAAAAGTTAAACTCTCACAAAATCATTATCTCAATTAATAAATAAATGTGCCAAAGAAATGACCCAAAGAAAGTCTTCTCAGAAGAAGTAAAAATGACCAATAGACAATGAAGAAATGTTCAACATCTCTGGCCATAAAGGAAATACTGCAGCTTTTTCTTTTTTCAGTCCTGGGGCTTGAACTCCAGGCCTGGGCACTGTCTCTGAGCTTCTTTTGCTCAGGGTTAGTTTTCTACAGTGCCACTTCCAGGAATCGAACTCAGGGCTTCATGCATGCTAAGCAAGCACTGTAACACTAAGCCACACTCCCAGCCTCTACTGCAGTTTAAAAAAACATTTATGTTGTCCTAACATGCCTGTGAATAGGCCTCTTGCCACAAAAGCATAACTATTGGTATCTCTTGCCTGAAACAGGAACAGAAGTCTGAGCTACTTCCAACTACCACATCTTGGTACCCACAAAGGAGTACCAAAGGACTCACAAAAGCAGCACAGCACAATTAAAAGTCTGAATGAAATGTTTTACACACACAAAGAAGCAAATGAGCAAGATCAGCTTCAGTGCTGGTGTCCATTCCTTATGATCAGCAGGTTAATTATGACAGTGGACAGGGCAATTGGTTTGCATACAATCCTATTGTATCACTCCAACAGGATTTTGTTATTTTCCTACAGGAATGGATAGTGTAGGAGGATTAGCCGGGGGAGGGGGCGTCACCACACATACACACAAACACACACACACACACACACACATACACACACATGAGAGAGAGAGAGAGAGAGAGAGAGACAGACAGACAGACAGAGAATTACAGACAGAGAGGCAGAGATATAGATAGGAAGAGAAAGAGAGAGACAAAGAACAAAGATCTACATTGAGTCTAAAATTCTGACATATTGTTACAGGTCCAGCACAGGTTGTAGGAATTCTTCATCTCTTGGAAGGGAATGTTCTAGGCACAAAACTCATTCTATATACCTGCAAAGGAGTTGAAAACTTATTTGCTGAGCTGTCCGTCCCATGGTTGACCTTGCTCAGGGGATCCTGGACCACATTTACTCTCTACTGTCCCTGTCTCAACCTAACTTCAGATTTCCTCTTAGAAATGAATATCTGCCCACATTCAAAGCCATTACTATCAAAGCCATTTCTTTGAAGTCTTCTGAAGACTAATCTGAGAACATCTGAGATTTAATGTCTTTTAACATTGTGTGAAAATAAAAAGGAGTTCTGTCTACAGTGAATCCTCTAGATTCATTAGTTACCAGGATAGGTCTTGCTGATGCTCACTGATGTATTAAAACTTAAAAATTTAACATTCTAAGAAATTTGGAAACTGTCAAACACCTTCCTCAGCAGTTGTTTTGTATGTTATATATTTTGTATGCCATATTACTTTGCCTTTTTATTTGGCGGGCGCTACGTGTATTGATACTGGTGATTTTATTCCTTCTGAGACTCTGGTTCTGTGCACTGCAGAGAGTGCCTAGGATAATAATATGGAATTTTATTTGTTTTTGTTTTTGTTTCTTTTTTGGGTCCGGTCAAGGGCCTGAACTCTGGGCCTAGGCGCTGTCCTTCAGCTCTTCAGCTCAAGGCTAGCACTTTACCACTTGAGCCACAGTGCCACTTCCGGCTTTTTTTCCTTTTTGCTTATGTGGTCCTGGGGAATGGAACCCAGGGCCTCATGCATGCAGAGCAAGAGCTCTACCACTGAACCACCTTCCCAGCCCTAATATGGAGTTTTATTAAAGACTGATTTATACCTTGATTATATTTCTGCAGACCATGAATAAGACAAGCTCTGTAAGTTCTGGTTTCACAGGTAGATGTACAAGTTCCTAATATTTTTGGCATTTTACAAATCAATGTCCCTGAATAATAAAAATAAAATTTCTAAAAGATTCTCAGTAGAAGAGGGGTGGTAGTAGCTCACGTCTGTAATCATAGCTACTCAGGAGGTTGAGATCTGAGGATTGTGGTTTGAGGACAGCCCAGGCAGGAAAGTCCATGAGACTCTTATCTTTAACAAATCACAGAAAAAGACAGAACTAGACCGTGTCTAGAACAGACAGTTCTAGAAGACACTGAAGGAACAGCTATGTCTGCCTCTGTTTCATCCATGCTATGTATTGGCCACAGAGTCCTGTTGAACAAACATTGGCTGTGGCCATACAATAGGACATATGAAGAGGTTTTCAATATCTAGCCAAATGCTCATTTCCAGAGTATCTCCAAGCCAATAAAAATGTAGATGGTATGACTCTAACACATGCCCTGCTCACATGTTTGTAGTCTCTTAAATAGAACAAAGGGAGGAGAAGGTATTGTTTCTTTTGCTAAGATGGAAAGACTTGAGTTTGAGTTGAAGGATGTTAAGACTTAGTTTTAAAATAGTCTTTAAACTACACCTCCATTCAACTCAGAAGGGAGCCAGATAGCACAAAAAGGACGTAGAAATTGAGAGTGACGGCTGGTGGTATATTAGGTTCCATTAGAAAGCTTATACTTTCTTTTCTTTTTGAAATAAACACGTTGTTAACATAGTAGCAAATGTTGTATCAAGGAGGGATCAGTTTTTATTTTTTCCTGCTACAAGGGCTTGTAACCAGACTATCCCAGCTTGTTTCCTCATGGCTAGTGTTCTATTAATAATGCCTGTATTCCAGCTTTGTTCACAATAATTGGTAATGGATTCTTGTGGATTTTTCTGCCATGGCTGGTCTTAAACTGTGATCCATTAGGCCTCAGCCTAATGTAGTAACTAGGATTTCAGGTATGAGTGACTTCAGTCTCTTAATGACATTTCTATTATATAGGCAGAAGATGAACCCTAGTCAGACTCACTCTTCTGTTACTGTCTAATCCTTCTTTCCCTCAGAAAGCCCACATTTTTATTAAGGACTATTCATTCGAATTCCAAAACCAATTTCGAACTTTTCTTCCTGCCTTTTAATTTGTTAAAGAAATTCTGAGACTTAATCATTGGGTCCTTCAAATGGTCATTTCTATACTATAGTATTCCATAAGAATACCTAATTAAGGGGAAAAATCACTTCAAAATTTTAAACTGCATTCAAAACCATGCAGATCAATTCTGAAACAAGAAAGTGAAAAAAGAAAAAATATCTAAGAAAAAATGTACAACACTTCTTACTCCATGTCAAGGAAAATAAATTTAAAATGAGAAATAGCCCAGCTGTCCTCTCTTGACAGTCTATGGAATTCCTGTCAAATGTACAAGTATCATTTTAAGTGGGAGAGCTCTGACATACAGGGTACAGGAAGTTTATTTGCTGGAGTTGGGAGAATTTCTGAAATATGCACATTAATGGTGCTGAACTGAAAGGCATAGTCACAGAAAACTCTAGTTATTCCTTTATGTGGCTTAGAAAACTACATGTCATCTGGCAGGAGATACCAAGAAGTTCTCTGTTACCAAAACAGCCTGTTGCTAGCTCAGACAACAGAAACTTACAAGGCTTAACCAGAAACACAGGCAACACCATTTATTTATTTATTTATTTTTGTTGATTGTGGGGCTGAACTCTGGACCTGGGCGCTGTCCCTCAGCTCTCCAGTTCAAGGCTAGCTCTCTACCACCTGAGCCTCAGCCCCTCTTCCGGCTTTTTCTGCTTATGTGGTGCTGAGAAATTTTACCCAGGGCTTCATGCATGCAAGGCAAGCACCCTACCACTGAGCCACCTTCCCAGCCCCTACCATTTCTCTTAGTATGAAAACATTAATCCATAGGCAGCCTGATTAGGGCTGTCTTTCTCTTTTCTTTCTTCCTTTCCTTCCTGATTTCACAGTATTTATCATAGAAGAAGCGATGCCAGATGTGTGGTGCAGTGTAGTGGAATGCTGGGGAATAATTATTGATGGCCCTTTGAGTTGGGATTGTAAGTGTGACACATGGGCCAGAGGCAAGAAGAGCAGAAAGCCTGAGTGAATGCTCACAGACAGGTGATGGTGTGTGTGACTTCATGTCTTGTCTTTGAGACAGAGATGATTGCAGGCTATGCCTCAATTTCTAACAGAGGAAGAGATTCCAGCAGTGAGTGAAGGATATTCATGCATTTATCTAGAAAATATTAACAGAGCATCTTCGTTGTGTTCAATACTGTTGTGGTGATAGAGAAATAGCAGTTAGTTTAGATGAGCTGAGTGAGAGAAATGAGATCCTGGTTGTAGTGGAAGAGAGACATTAAGCAAAGTATTAAAAGGGTAGTTTTAAATTATTTTATCAGTACACGTTAGTTGTATGAGGGAAATTTTATTGTGATATTTCCGTATACACAAACAGTGTATTCTAATCAAACTCACCCCCCTCTATTACCTTCCTTCTCACTTTTAAAACAATTTCAATAGTCTCATTGATCTATTGATCAATTTTTACATATGCAAATAAACTACTTTGACCATATCCATCCTCATTCATTCTCCTTGTTCACTCTTCTTCTCTTTCTCCACTCTTCTTCTTCTCTCCCTCTATCTCCCTTTATCCCTCCCTCCCTCCCTCCCTTCCTCCCTCTCCCTCTCTCTCTTTCTCTCTTTTTCTCTCTTTTTTTCTTCTAAGGGACTGCATCTGTTCCTGAGCTTCTTTGGCCAAGGCTGGCAATCTACCACCTGAGCCACAGGTCCACTTTCGTCTTTTCTGGCAGTTTATTGGAGATAAGAGTCTCACAGGGGCTGGGAAGGTGGCTCAGTGGTAGAGCGCTTGCCTTGCATGCATGAGGCACTGGGTTCGATTCCTCAGCACTCCATAAGCAAAAAGAAAAAAGCTGGAAGCGGCACTGTGGCTCAAGTGGTAGAGTGCTAGCCTTGAGCTGAAGAGCTGAGGAACAGTGCCCAAGCCCAGAGTTCAGGCCCCTCAACCAGACCAAAA
>NW_012272406.1:0-1777 GCF_000151885.1 Dipodomys ordii
GCACTCATGAGGTAAGGTCAGAAGAAATATGGAAAAGAATCATGGTGGGCAGAGAAAACAGCAGACAAGAAATACATGGTTTCTTATAGTGCAGGCCTTAAAACAGCCTGAATTCTCACTACCACTGGAAGTACCCCCAGCATCTTGCCTGCCATATTAGAGACTCTAGGACTCCACAAAGCAGTCTATGAGAATTACTGCTGCAGGCAGCCATGTGCTGGGGGACTGGGGCTCTGCGCAAGGCTTCACTGACAGATGAAGTTCCATCATTAGTGACTCACTTGTTTGATTAGTTCTCCAGCTAAAATCTCTTGCTTTTCTATTCCAAGTATCATTCAAAGGGGAGTGGCAGTGTGCCCAAGAGAAGTCCAAGTTTTACATCTGAAATATCAAAGTTATTTGAAATTTGGAGAAGAGAATGTTTCTGTAATAATTTTTAGCAATTTTAGATTCACAGCAAAATTGAGGAAAAAGTACAAGTTTACTATATCCCATCTCTCCATTCATTATAAGATGTGGCCTGCCTCCTCACCCCTCTCCCCCAAGTCATGTACCACCTTCCTGTCTGTCCTCATGTACCACCTTCCTGTCTGTCCTGAACCAAAGTGTGTATTTTGCTATACTGTATAGAGAAATGTTTATATATAAAAATTATAGAGTAAAATGAGTTCACATTTTTAAGAGAAAAGCAAAGAAAAGAAATGTCCATTTCTACTCTTTCTAGAACCCCAACACCTTTCTCCTGAACATAGATGTTGAGAAATAGCGCCTATACTCCTGACAGTTCTATATCTCTCATGGCTAGCCAGTGGTAAGAGTCCCCAGAAAAGAACATGCATTGGGAAAGGGACATTCACAGGCAGCAGGACCAACGGGCTAAAGCAGATATAGCAATATTAGACACATTTTTCTTTCCTTTTCTTTTTAAATGTTTTTACTGTGAAAATACTGTACAGAGGGGTTACAATCACATGAGCAAGGTAATGAGTACATTTCTTATCAAGTATTGTTGCCTCCTCCTTTGTTTTTCCCCTACCATCCCTTCCCTCCCATCTCCACAACTACATTCCCCCTAGCCCCTGCCCGCCTAAATTGTAAAGTTCATTTTTCAACATAGCGTCTTGTACGTCTCATTGTTGCAATGGGTCCACCTGTACCCCTATTTAAACAATGTTTTTTCCCTTCTACTCCCCAAATTATACCATCATCAAATACAGTGAAAACAGGGGTTATATCATGGGGAAGGGACATACAAAGCAACAAAAAAAATCACGTGGTACCTTATAAATACGTTAGAAATAATAGCAAGAAAGAAAAAAACACTTGTGTCCTTAGCTTGGGGTTCATTTCGCTTAACATCATCTTATCTTACCTTTTCTGCTTGTCTCAGATATATACTAGTTATTGAAAATAAGGGAAACCATGGGACCTATGTTTCTTTGCGCCTGGCTTACTTCACTTAATATAATTTTTTTCCAAGTCTTTCCATTTCCTAACAAATGGGGCAATGTCATTCTTTCTGATGGAGTTATAGAATTCCATTGTGTACCACATTTTCTTGATCCATTCATCTACTGAGGGGCATCTGGGTTGGTTCCATATCTTAGCTTGGTAAATAATGCTGCAATAAACATAGTTGTGCTGGTAGCTTTAGTATGGTCTTGTTTGTGATCATTCCGGTAAATGCCCAAAAGTGGGATTGCTGGGTCATAGAGGAGCTCTATGTGGAGTCTTTTGAGGAACCTCCATACTACTTTCCAAAGTGGCTGAACAAGTT
>NW_012272407.1:0-1747 GCF_000151885.1 Dipodomys ordii
GTTTTCTAGTGGTTTATTGGAGATCAGAGTCTCACAGACTTTTCTGCCAGGTTTGGCTTTTAACCCTGATCCTCAGATCTCAGCCTTCTGAGGAGCTAGGATTACAGGCATGAGCCACAGGCGCCTGGCTTTTCTTTCTTTTCTATGAGCTCAATTTTAGGTTCTGACAATAGGTTACCCCTTGGAATAATCAAAGTCCTTCTTTAACCTATGCTACCTAATATTCCACAAGTAAAAGTAACATAAAAGTTCTGTTTCTGGAACAATCCTGAGTCAAACTACAAGGCAAGCATTTACTTTTTACCTTAGAAAATATTTCTAAGTGTATACTAGCAGATAAAGATGTGATAACCAGACTTTAAAGACATCAACATATATTCCTACCCTAACACTGTCTAGATATCTTTTCATTCCTCTTCTTCCCCCAGATGTCTCAATTAATCAGAATTATTTTAACTGTTGAAATATAGTCAAAACAAACTCTTATATGTTCACATTCACCCATTTTCTTCCTCTTTTTCCCACCTATTCTCAAATAACCACTCTGCTGCAATCATGTTTATGATTCTTTTATCTTTATTTTTTTCTTTTACCATATTTAATTATAAACCTAAATAATGGGGCTGAGAAGGTGACTCAGTGTTAGAGCACTTGCCTTGCATGCCTGAGGCCCTGGGTTCAACTCCTCAGCACCACATAAGCAAAAAGAAAAAAGCCGGAAGTGGTGCTGTGGCTCAAGTGGTAGAACGCTAGCCTTGAGCTCAAGAACTGAGGGACAGTGCCCAGGCCCAGAGTTCAGGCCCCACAACCGGACCCCCCCAAAAAAAAACCCTAAATAATGTATGGTTCAATTGTGCATATTTAAAAAAAAACAGTAGTCTGAAAACTTGTCTTCTCAATATCGTGTTTAAAAGCTTCAACACTCAATATGAGTAGTTATAGCTCACTTACCCTGTCCACAGAATTTGATTGTTTAAACATACTACCATTTTGTGTTCAACATTTCATTGGGGATCATTGGGTTGGAAAATCAATATATTTGTAATATGTGTAATGAACAAATACGCTTTTGAGAATGTATGAATGGATGTCTTTTGGAAGTAGAATCACAGAGTTGTCCATCTCTATCTTCATTAGTTTTAAAGGCAAACTGTTTTATAATGCACTATTTCAATTTCTGTTCCCACACATAGTTCATGAGAATCTCTCACCCTGATCAATATTTGTAGTCCTACTTTTAAAGATATGGTAAATGTACAATAATATCTCTTCATTGCCATAATTTGTATTTCTGTGATGATCAGTAAGATTAAACAATATTTCATATGTTTATTGGCCACACATATTTCTTAACTGTAAAATGCCTGCTCATGCTTTCTTGTCATTTTTCTATTGTTTTCTTCTTTTTATATTGATTCATGAAAGATCCTTAGGTTCTAGATGTCAGTGATCTGTTACTATGTAAGTTGAAAATATGGTCTTCCAAGTGATACCTTTCCTCTGTGTGTGTGTGTTCGAACTTGGGGCCTAGACACTGTCCCTTTGCTTTTTTTTTTTTTTTTTTTGCTCTCAGCTTGTGTTCTACCACTTGAGTCCACAGCTCCACTTCCTCCATTTTCTTTTTTCCTTTCCTTTTTTTTTTTGTTGGTCATGGGGCTTGAACTCTGGGCCTGAGCACTGTCCCTCAGCAATTCAGCTCAAGGCTAGCATTCTACCACTTGAGCCACAGTGCCACTTCTGGTTTTCT
>NW_012272408.1:0-1822 GCF_000151885.1 Dipodomys ordii
ATGGGGCCTGAACTCTGGGCCTGGGCACTATCCCTCAGCTCTTCAGCTCAAGGCTAGCGCTCTACCACTTGAGCACCACTTCTGGCTTTTTTCTTTTTGTTTATGTGATGCTGGGGAATAGAACCCAGGGCCTTATGCATGCAAGGCAAGCGCTCTACCACTGAGCCATCTTCCCAGCTCTGATAATTTCTTTTTTTTTTTTTGGGTCCGGTCATGGGGCCTGAACTCTGGGCCTGGGCGCTGTCCCTCAGCTCTTCAGCTCAAGGCTAACACTCTACCACTTGAGCCATAGCGCCACTTCCGGCTTTTTTTCCTTTTGCTTATGTGGTGCTGAGGAATCGAACCCAGGGCCTCACGCATGCAAGGCAAGCACTCTACCACTGAGCCACCTTCCCAGCCCCCCGATAATTTCTTTTAAAAAAGAATCTCACAGACTCTTCTGTCTGGGCTGGCTTTAAACCACGATCCTCAGATCTCAGCCTCTTGAGTAGCTAGCCTTCCAGGCATGAGCCATTGGCACCCTGTTCACTTAGCTTCTTTGCTCAAGGCTGGCACCCTACTGTTTGAGCCATGTTTCCACTTCTGGCTTTTTGGTGATTAGTTGGAGATATATCTTGAATTTGTCTGCCTGTGCTGACTTCCAGTTGCAACTCTCAGATCTCAGCCTCCTGAGTAGCTAGGGTTACAGGTGTAAGCCTCTGACTACTGGCTATTAACTCTTTTTCACAACCCAGATACACTCAGTACCTCCCTCAAATGGGCCAACTTTTGTTATCATTTTTTTGTTTTTGTTTTTGTTTTGTGCTGGTCTCACTCACAGTGTTCCTGGTCTGTAGGAGATCTTTGGAAGAGGGAGGTGTTTTGTTGTTATTTTTACAGTTTGGGAACTAGTCTAGTATCTTTTCACAGGCTCATTGGGATGAAGTTTAGCACCAGCTGTGGCTTACAGGAGTTTGACATTGCCAGGAATGTTCTGGAACTGATCTACTCACAAACTCTGGCATGGTAAGTTTTGCAGCTTGGTTGGCTCCTACCTCAATGCAGACTTGAAATTTTGGAGATGAACTCCCAAATCTGTTGTTTTGAAAACTGCATGGTGGTGTATATATGTTGTGTGTGTGGGAGGGGGGATATCGAATCCTAGCTAGTGACTTTTCTAAGAAAAAAAAGAAAAGAAAAAGGAAAAGTGGAATGCCCCCCCGGGGGGTTCTGAGTGTTTGTTCTAAGGGCCGTGAGGGAAGGAAGCGTCTCTCCCAGGACTCCATCCTTGGCTGATGACTGTCTTCTCCCTGAGGATTTTGCATAATCATCCGTCCACGCATTTGTGGCTCAATCTCTTCTTGGAAGGCCACTAATCACATTGGACTAAGACCCAGCACAGATCATTTTAACTTAATTATTGCTTTAAAGACCATCCTCTTTGTCCAAATGCAGGCACATTTGGAGGTTGTGTGTGTGTGTGTGTGTGTGTGTGTGTGTGTGTGTGTGTGTGTGTGTACATCATCATAGGAAGTTTGGTGGTAGTGATGGGGCTTGAACTCAGGGCTTGGGCACTGTCCCTGAGATTTTTGTGCTCAAGACTAGAACTCTACCACTTTGAACCACAACACCACTTCTGGTTTCCTAATGGTTAGAAACAAGAGTCATGGGCTGGGAATGTGGTTCAAGTGGTAGAGTGCTAGTCCTGAGCAAAAAAAAGCTCATGGACAGTGCCCAGGCTCTGAGTGCAAGCCCCAGGGAAAGAAAGAAAGAAAGAAAGAAAGAAAGAAAGAAAGAAAGAAAGAAAGAAAGAAAGAAAGAAAGAAAGAAAGAAAGAAAGGAA
>NW_012272409.1:0-2144 GCF_000151885.1 Dipodomys ordii
TGTCGGTCGTGGGGCTTGAATTCTGGGCCTGGGCGCTGTCCCTCAGCTCTTCAGCTGAAGGCGAGCGCTCTACCACTTGAGCTACAGCGCCATTTCCGGTTTTCTGGTGGTTTATTGGAGATAGGAGTCTCACGGTCTCTCCTGCCCGGGCTGGCTTTGAACAGCGATCCTCAGATCTCAGCCTCTTGAGTAGCTAGGATTACAGGCGTGAGCCACCAGCGCCCGGCTGAATCTTAGCTATTCAGGAGATTGAGACTAAGGTTTAAAGCCAGCCTGGGTGAATAAATCTGAGAGACTATTTCCAATTAATTGGTAAAAATGCTGGACTGGAGGTCTTGCTCAAGTGGTAGAGTACCAGCTATGAAAGAAAAAGCTGAACATGGCATTCTAAGTTCAAGCCCCAGTGCCAGCACAAAAGGACAGGTGTTTTTGTTGTTGTTGTTGTTTGTCTGTCGTAGGGCTTGAACTCTGGGCCTGGGCACTAGCCCTCAGCTCTTCAGCTCAAGGCTGGTCCTTACCACTTGAGCCACAGCACCACTTCTGGTTTTCTGAGTGGTTTGTTGGATATAAGAGTCTCATAGACTTGTCTGCCAGGGCTGGCTTTAAACCATAATCCTCAGATCTCAGCCCCCGGTGTAGCTAGGATTACAGGCGTGAGCCACCGGTGCCCGGCCAAGGCAGTTGTTTTATAGATTATTTCTGATTTGAAAATGCATGTTGATTATAAGCAAAAAATTCAATGTTTAGATGTACCCCATCATAGATATTTATACATGCATTTGATCATGTGCAATCTATGTGTGTACATTTTATCTACATACACGTGCATCTGCGATATGTGTGCATATGCTTCTTTTGAGAGAATGCTGGGGATAGGACCAAGGCCTGGGCACATGATAAGTGGACACTGTGGACACTCTACCCCGAGCAACACCTTTAACCCCATGAATTATGGTTCCATTTTGAAAATACACCATTTTCTCTGAGCCTACTGTAGTCATCCTAATATGTTAACAGCAACAGTCATATCACCTCATTCACTCACTGACAAAATATTTTTGATATCCCCCAAGTTTTTTAGGCCCTGAGAATACAGACACAAACAAAATAGACAAGCCCTCCCCCTTCCAGAAACGATCACACTATAAAACACTAAAACTGTTCATTTTAGTGCCACAAAGAGAGAGGTGAGAACATGAAGGGCCGCTTGTGGAAGGCCGTCTTGGAAGAGGTGACATTTGAGCCTGCGCAGTGAGAACAGGCCTTGCGTGGCTCCTGGCAGAGGCACCGGCAGGTGCGAAGGCCCTGAGGTGGCAGCAGACTCCCAAGGCTGCTGGAGCTGGTGCTGAGAGGGAGGCTGGGATACAGCTAGGAGGGGGCAGAGCTCACAAGCCAAGGGAAGAGGTTTGGGTTTTGGCTTAAATGTGCCAATCAGGACCACTCTTGCTGCTTGGAGTAGGGGCAGTACTTAGACAATGGAAGGACCAAGAGGGAAAATAAAGGACAATGGTAGGAATGCAGGTGGCAGGTACTTTAGGGCTACAGCAGAATCACAGTGAACTTAACGCTAAATTTTACAGGAAGTCAGTGGATGCCTGTACAGAGATAAAGGAATAGGGGACCAGAGTTAGCTTTGAAGCTTTCAACAACAGCAAATATTATTTATGGAGCATTTTCTAATTCAGAAAACTGGGACATACTCATAATGAAAATCTATGTTTCCCCAAAGTAGTTCCATGTTCCCTGGCATTAGACCTACCCACGGACTTGCTGAAATCCTATCCATCCAGCCAACCAGCCACTCAGGGATACTGATGTTGTACCAATCTAGAGGATTCTAGTCTTCATTGAACCTTGGACAAGCCCACAGGGAGGACCTTTGCCCTTTGGGGAAAACGGAGGTTCACATTACCTCACACGCTGCCCTGACATCATGTTTGTGTACTTCAGCACATCAGTTAAAATACTGGCAAAAACTGCACCACGGGTTGACTTAAGAATTGCTCAGAATTCTTATTTTGTGAATTAGCTTGCACTAAACACTAGCTTTTCGTGTGTGTGTGTGTGTGTGTGTGTGTGTGTGTGTGTGTGTGTGTGAGTGAGTCCTGGAGCTTGAACTCAGGGTCTGTAGACTGTCTCTGAGC
>NW_012272410.1:0-1112 GCF_000151885.1 Dipodomys ordii
CTACCACTTGAGCCACAGCACCACTTCTGGCTTTTTTCTTTTTGCTTATGTGATGCTGAGGAATCAAACCCAGGGCCTCATGCATGCAAGGCAAGCGTTCTACCACTGAGCCACCTTCCCATCCCTGTATTTGTTTTTTCTTAATTTAAAAAGTCTATATTTTCAATTTAATACTGTGGGGAGTACTATAAGGGAGCTATAGTACCTCCTTTTTTTTTTTTAAAGAGAACAGACTCCACAGTTCTATACTTTTATGCTGTTTAAAACCATAGCTAAATATTATAGTTAAATTTTGTCCATTAAGTGGTTTAAGATGTGGGCTTAGAAAAAACTGAATTGTGGGATTGTTTCATGTCACTAAGATAAAATTATTTTCCTATCAAGCAACAACAACAACAAAAGACAAAATAGTTTGGGATTGATTTTCCACCTTGCTTACTTGTAGTGCCAAAATGTGAGGGCTGTAGTCTTATAAATACTTTTGTTAGGAAAAAATCAGAGGAAATGCAAATTTCTGTAAAGAGGAAAGAGAGAGGGTGGGAAGCAAGGAAGCAAGGAAGGAGGGAGGGAAGAAGGAAGGAAGGAAGGAAGGAAGGAAGGAAGGAAGGAAGCAGCACTGAACTCTCAAGTTCTCTTTCCATGATCGTAAGGATCACTCAAGTCCAAGTGACCCTTTTTACCTCTGTAGGCAAACCAAGTGGGGAACAAGTCACAACTCATTTTCAGAAGAACAAAACAAAACAAAAAACGAGGCCAGCATGCTCTGGCGAGTGCGCCAGGGCCTGGGAGGGGGTGTGGGTCCGGGTCCGGGTCCGGGACCAGGAGCCTGGGTTGTGTCTGGGGCGCAGACCCGGCCCGGCCGCGGCCTGAGGCCCTGCGGTGGCTGAATGGACTCTGAGGGGCGGGCCGGGTCATCGGGGCAAATACTTCCTCCCTCGGAATCCACGCGCCGGCCGAGGTCGAGCTCGGCAGAAGGTGGTCTTTCCTCATCTCGCTTTCTCCGGCCCCCGCCCCGTCCCCTAAGCCGGGGTCACAGTGCCTGGTCCCTGAAGCGCTCTGGATCGCGGGTCCTGCGGGGGAGGGGTCTGGGTGGCGGGCGGGGAGGGGGAGGG
>NW_012272411.1:0-3405 GCF_000151885.1 Dipodomys ordii
ATTGGAGATAAGAGTCTCACAGACTTTCCTGCCCAGGCTGGCTTTGAACTGTGATCCTCAGATCTTAGCCTCCTGAGTAGCTAGGATTACAGGCATGAACCATCGGCGCCTGGCTTTCCTCTTACCTCTTAAAGGCTGGTCTCTTCAATGCACTACTGTCCTTACCTTGTCTCTTCCCATTTTTTTTTTTTTTTTGTCGGTTGTGGGGCTTGAACTCTGGGCTTGGGCGCCGTCCCTGCACTCTTCAGCTCAAGGCGAGTGCTCTACCGTGTAAGCCACAGTGTCATTTCCAGTGGTTTATTGGAGATAAGAGTCTCATGGACTTTCCTGCCTGGGCTGGCTTTGAACTGCGATCCTCAGATCTCAGCCTCCTGAGTTAGGATTAAGGCGTGAGCTATCGGCGTTCAGCTTCTCTTCCCATTCTATATTTTCTTTCCAAGAGGTTGCTTACATTACTATCCTGCGGATACCATGACTTTGGACTTCTATCCTCCCAAACAGTGAGATAACAAATTTCTACTGTCTTTGTGTGTGTGCGCGTGCACATACACCTGCAAGTGTATGTGTGTGTGCACCTGTTCCAGTATGGGGACTTGAATTCAGGGCCCTGAACTTTCCTTGGGCTATTTTTCCAAGGCCTTATCACTTCAGCCATATCTTCCCTTTCAGCTTTTTCCTAGAACTGGAGATAAGAGTGTGTCAGATTTGTCTGCCTGATCTGACTTTGAATCTAAATCCTCAGATCTCAGCCTCCTGAGTAGCTAAAATTATAGGCACAAACCACCTATGCCGGCTTCCACTGTGTTAAGACACAAGGTCTATGGTCCTTTGATATGGCAATCCTAGGAAACTGCCTACTCCTTAGCTAAGCAACTAGCTAGAATTTGCAAGCTCTTTTGTCTTGAGAATATTTTGCCTTCATTGTTCCCCTAGTTCAGGGGTTCTCAACCATTATAGATTGTTTTTTATTTTATTTTATACCAGAGAAAATCAAAGAACGAGTAACACAAAGAAGTGTAGATGACATGGAAGTCTGCTCTTTACTCTTTTGTACTGTTGCCAGGCAAAGCAAGGACCGTTCTGTACTTATACAGTACATTTAGTGGGTTCTCAAACATATGGATGTTTTTTATTTGGTAGTACTGGCTTTTGAACTTGCTAGGCAACTATGCTATCACTTGAGGTATGCTTTCAAACCTTTTATCTTTAGTTTGCTTCAGATAAGGGTCTCACTCTTTTGCCCAGGACTCCTTTGGACCTTGATTCTCTTACCCCTACCTGCCAAGCAGCTGAGACCACAGTTGAGGGCCACCATACCTGGCTGTGTTTTTTTCTCTTATTCTTTTTAATTAAAAGATCAGCTTTAGGTTTGCCACTTTGAAATGTTCTCCTTAATCTTTTGCTACAAGACTGTTACAGAAAAACTTATCATCTAAGCACTGAAGTCTTCCAGAATAAAGAAAAAGATCTTTAAATACTTTGGGTTTTATGAAAAACTCACTGATTTATCCCAACTTTTCCAGGTTTGTTTCAGATCTACAAAAAATTTTTTTATATAACAGAAACACTTAAGAGCCTATGTTATATATGTGACAAGGGCAAAAATATTAATATATAATACTCATGGCTTTTTCCCTGTGGCTAAACATCCTATCCTGGTTTTTCTACATTTTTTTTTTAGGTATATTATGAAACTGAGCTAATGCTAACCAAAAGGAAGAATTTAGTGAGTGGCGGGGAGTAGGGGACATGTAAAGGCTTAGCTCAAAGTGCCAAGTATTTCAAAGTCCTGGTTCAACTCCAGTACTGCAAAGGGGATGCAGGCAGGGATGGCAAGAGAAACTAAGAAGCAGAAGCTGGAAAGAATAGTATTTCTTTTTTGGAAAAGGCAGAAAAATTATTACCCAAAGGAAGCTCTGGTGGATGAAAACTTAGGTTTATGTTCAAGGGAGGTGGTGAAATGTGTCTACAGCATATGAGAGAAACATACTGAAAAAAAAGAGATGAGATGAAAGGAATGTTAGCAAAGTTACTATACACTGTGTTTTCTTCAGTACCTTCTTGAAAGCTGAAGTAGGGATTTAAAATGTTTAATTTTTTTTCCAAGCTGGAAATCTTAATATAAATTGTACGGTGCATTTTAAAGTAAATAACATGATGTTATGGGACACAATTAGATAGTAAAAAATTTTCACGATGAAACTAACACATCATTATCTCATACTTAACGTGTGTGTGTGTGTGTGTGCATACATTTGTGGCAGGAACAGCTTAAATCCTCATTTACCACGCATTCCATAGACACATAACTTATTTACTTAATGGACTTGTACCTCTGTGATTCGAGAACGTGAGATCAAATTTAAAGAAAAGTGGTGAGACTATCAAGAGTTGCTTTCAGAGGGCAGAGTGTGTGGTTAGGGCTGTAGGCTCTAACATCAGAAATCCAGGTTTGAATCCTGGCCCCAGCCCTTTTTTGTGTGTGTACCTGAGTGACTTTTGCCCTGAGCCTCATCTCCCCCATCCACGAATGGCAGTTAACAGTGTCCACCTCTACGAACGGTTCTGAAGGATGAGCTAAACACATGGATGGTAACTTAGGGAGTGGAGCCTGGCTATCCAAGCCGGCTGGTGGGTTGCTAGTCATGGAAACGAAATGTATACAAAAGCTTCTCAACCTGCTCCAACCAAACCAACCCTGACACACCTTCTGTGGGTCACTGTTCCTAACCTTCTCATTCTGACACCCCCACATGCGACCTGGACCTCCTGAGCGGTCCGGCTCCCCCCTGCACTCTGGGGCGGCCTAGTCTTCGCCCTCAGGTTGGAACCTGCGGGGGGGGGGTGCGCCTGGTCTGACGTAAAGGACAGTGCAGTACCTTCTCCCCAAAGTATCCAACGGGAGGCTCTGGGCGAGGAGGGTGCACTCGGTCGGTGGGGACCGTCTTGTGGTCCAAACACTCGCCGTCGCACGCCCGGACACGTTGCCTGGAGCTGTAAGCGGGCGGAAGGTTTTCCCAGGCCCAGGGCCAGGCCCCGAGGCGTGCGTCGTCACGTGACAGGCCGGCGTGCCCGCGCGCGCACCGCTGGAGGCGGTGCCCGCCCTCCCGGGGAGCCCGGGCGCTGCGGCGCGCGCAGGGCATTGTGGGCAGAGGGGCGGGGGTTGGGAAGATGGCGGCTCCCAGCCTCCTTAACTGGAGGCGAGTTTCCTCCTTTACGGGGCCGGTCCCCCGGGCTCGGCACGGACACCGGGCCGTGGCTATCCGAGAGCTGATGATCATCTTTGGCGGGGGCAATGAGGGCATCGCGGACGAGCTGCACGTCTACAACACCGGTAGGCGCTGGCGGCGGCGGCGGCTCGTCGGCCCCGCCTGTGGGACCGCGGAGGGGGAGGGGAGGCCAGGC
>NW_012272412.1:0-2715 GCF_000151885.1 Dipodomys ordii
ATGGTGGAAGAGGCCACACTGCCAAAGGCAAGCTACAGATACAGTGCAGTTCCCAGTGGCCACACACACACACACACACACACACACACACACACACACGTCCTGAAACACATTCAGGTGCCTTTTAGTTTTATTGTTTTGTTTGTTAGTTGTGGGGCTTGAACTCTGGACCTGGGTGCTGTCCCTGCGTTCTTCAGCTCTACCACTTGAGCTGCACAACACCACTTCAGGTTTTCTAGTGATTTATTAGGGATAAGAGTCTCACGGACTTTCCTGCCCAGGCTGGCTTTGAACTGTGATCCTCAGATCTCAGCCTCCTGAGTAGTTTAGGATTACAGGCGTGAGCCACTGGTGCCCGGCTCTGTTAAAAAGTTTTGAGCACACATTTCTAATACTAGAGTATTTGCACCTTAGCATATTTTCTAATACTAGCATATATTTCATAATACTAGGTTATTGATAGATTATATTTAAAAGCACGACGTGAAACAGATTAAATGAGCCGGGTCAACTGGTAGAGCACCAGACTGGCAAGTGTGAGGCCCTGAGTTCAAACCTCAGTACTGGGAAAAGAAGATAATTAAAAAGTGAGTATTTTAAAAAATGCCTTTAGTTATATCTCACTTAATACAGAAACTGCTTTTGTTCTTGTTATAGTGTCACCGGTAGTCATGTTTTCAGTGAGTTCCATGCTGCTGGGATGTTTCATTGTTTTCCAGATCTTGATTTGATATTTCATGCTGTAGTAATTCAAAGGTGTGATCTGGATTTGCTTTACTTTTGCTCTCCGCGGTTGAGAAGGGACCCTTGGGGTGTGCCCACCTGTGTGCAGGCTGCCCCCACACAGTACTAAGTTCTAATACTAAGTACTAAGCTCTTAGAACACTTAGCACTAAGTTCTAGCACCTTGCAGTCCCATCTATCTATCATGCCCATACTGTGGGAATTGGGCTCAGCATTTTCCACACCTTGGGATGCCAGAAGCTTCTGCCTTTCAGTGTTCTTGACAAATGGGTCTACACCTGTTGGAATTCGTCTTTTGAAAGATATTCCAGAGGCTGCAGAAATACAAGTTTTTCCATTGTGCAGACTGGAATTTTTACCAGATGACGACGTTTTTGTTTTTCTGCCACAAGTCCTGACTGTTGGAAATGGTCCCAAACATCCATTTTCTAGGGTTGTTGTGTTGTTTTTCTTCTCTTGGTGTCGGGATGCGCTTCTTCCTTGTTGTTCTTTTGAGTGGATAGATGAGGGTGTCTGTCATTTCCACATGTGCCTCTGACAGCACCCGGCTTCCACAAACAGGCCCCACGCAAGAGCCTCAGGAAGACATGGCATCATTTAAAGCCAGATCGTCAGAGTGGTTTGGCAGCTATCCAGCAGGCCTCCAGGGGTGGCTCCTGGAGATTTACGTCATTGCTCGGTTCCTTGCCAAGCCTTTGTGGATGTACGATTGCATCTCAGATCTTGGCCTCTTATCCAGCAGCATCATGGAGCTTTTTGGGGACACCTGTCAGTTATTTGTGTCCTGAAATAACAAATGGAATGAATGAAACACTGAAAGGAGCAAGTGATTTTTTCCTTTGTTGCTATACTTGCCCCAACCTATTTGCTTTTACTTTCTTCTTCTTCTTTTTTTTTTTTTTGGTTGGTCGTGGGGCTTGAACTCTGGGCCTGAGCACTGTCTCTCAGCTCTTCAACTCAAGGCTAGTGCTCTACTGCTTGAGCTACAGCGCCACTTCCAACTTTCTTCTTTTTTCTTGTGCCGGTCCTGGGGCTTGAACTTGGCCTGGCGCTGTCCCTGAGCTCTTCAGCTCAAGGCGAGTGATCCACCATTTGAGCTACCGCACCACTTCTGGTTTTCTGGTGGTTCATTGGAGAAAAGAGTCTCATGGACTTTCTTGCCCAGGCTGGCTTTGAACCACAATCCTCAGCTCTCAGCCTCCTGAGTAGCTAGGATGAGTCATGAAGCTTGCAGTGGAAGTCTCCTGGGGGAACCGATATAGGAACATCACGGATGAAGGGACCGTGACCCAGCAGCTCAGGATGACTGATAGCTTGCATGAGCACCTGGAGGTGGTAGATGGAAAGAGCAGAGCCTGGGGGTCCTGTGTGCCCAGCCAGCTCCCTCCCCACCGGGTCTGAGCAGGACTGACCATGTCTCAGGCCCTCCTGCCCCATTGTTGCCCAGGCCCCCGACCACCCTGCCGGGCGGTTGAGAATCTCTGCTGACCGCTCCCCCAAGCCCCTGACGAGCACAGGGCTGCGCCTGTGGTCGCTTCCCAGCGGTCGCATCCCTGCTGACACAGTTGTGTCCCTGTGTGTGTCCCCAGGGCCACCTCAGTGCTGGGCACTCTTATCAAGGGGACAGTGATTAGCCATCAGGCGGGGCGTCTGTGGGAGCACCCACCACATTCCCCGCGGGTGTGGGGAGCTCGCTCAGGAATTTCCTTCTCTGTGGATGGAGCACGGCTCCTAGCGCAGCTGCTCACCTGCGTGGCAATGGAAGTGTGCAAGTGTGCTGTGTGAGTGGCAGCTGGTATCGCAGGACTGCGCAGTCCTGCCTGGCACTGTGATGTATGAGGTGTTCTGTCCTGTTCTGGCTGAGAGGCCAGGGCGGGGGCGAAGGGAGGGGGGGGAGAAACAGACAGAATAAAGGGAAGGAGAAAAAGGAAGAGATAAGAAGGGAGGAGGGGCTGGGAAGGTGGCTCAGTG
>NW_012272413.1:0-2439 GCF_000151885.1 Dipodomys ordii
TAAACTGGCCTGGAACTGAAGTCCTCCTGATCTTAGCTTCTATAGTCACCAGGTTCAGTGTGCTGCACTTTTTCATCCTTTTCCCTTGAATTCTGTGCCCTCCCTCCCAAAGATATACATGTGAATAACCATATATAAGGCAAAGAATACAGAATCATCAGAAAAAGAAAAAAAATTGAAAATTGTGATTCTCTCCTAAGACTATTCTCTTTTGGTCTCACTGTATGTTTCTACAGTCCTGTTTAATTTGCCATATCCCAATGCATTTTAGATCTAACTTTTGCATATCAGAGAGAACATGTACCATTTGTCTCTATGATCTTGGCTTACTTACCTCATTCAACATGATTTGTTCTAGTTCCATCGATTTCTCTGCAAATGACATTATTTTATTCTTTCTAATGACTGTGTAAAATTCCATTGTATATAAGTACCACATTGTCTGGATCCACTTGTCTATTGTGGGGCATCTGGGCTGTTTCCATATCTTGGCTATTGTGAATAGTGCAGCAATGAACATGGATGTGCAGGTTTTTTTTTTTTAAGATTTTTTATTGTAAAAATACTGTATAGAGGGGTTATAGTTACACAAGCAAGGTAATGAGTTCATTATCTAACAAGCATTGTTAGCTCCTCCTTTATTTTTCCCTAGCCTCCCTTCCCTCCCACCTCCACAATTACCCTCCCTCATCCTCCTTTCCCCGATTCTCCTCCTAAATTGTAAAGTTTCTTTATCAACATAGTGTCTTGTGCATTTTATTGTTACAATGGGTCAGCCTGTATCCCTATTTAAATATTTTCCCCTTCCCCTCCCCAATCTAGAGTTTTTAAAAAAAAAATTTTTTTTTATCATATGCTTGATTCATGATGTTCACGGTAGATTCCTAGGAGTGGTATGGCTGGGTTGTAGGGAAGGTCTATGTTTGGTTTTCTGAGGAACCTCCACACTGCTTTCCACATTGGTTGTATTAGTTTACATTCCCATCAAGGGTTTTGTTTTTCAGTTATAAATTTTGATAACATGATATTGTGTGCTAATAAGAATGATTTAGTAGAGGAAGAAATTAATAATGCAGAAGAAAGAGGACAACTAACAGAACTAAATGACTTAATAGGAAATAGAGAATTAAGGCGCAGAACATAAGTGGAAGAAAGAGATTTATTTTAGATAATGGAATATTTCTTTCATTTTAACATGAACTAATACAGTTATTAAAGCTGTAGAGTCAGGTAGGTTGATGGAATTGAGGTGATCTTTGACCATATGAAATATTAGTGAGGTTACATTAATAATTGAATGAAGAAGTACTGGAAGTCTGAGGAGAAAAAAAGTATGAGGTATTTCTTTGAGAATGGAAATAAAGATGAGCTATATAGTAAGAAATTGAGGGCTGTGGATATGGTTCAGTGATTAAAGTGTTGTCTAGCATAAATTAGGCCTTGAGTCTGATTCTTAAACAGAAACAAAAAAAGTGGTTTGGGAAGTAGAGTTAGGACATTAGCTCTATAGGTAAGGTATGCATCTCTCCCTTTGTATTATCCTACTTTGAACACTATTTCATAAAAGATTTTTTTTTTCTGGTCCTGGAGCTTGAACTTAGGGCCTCAGTACTGTCTGAACTTCTTTTGCTCAAGGATAGTGCTCTACCACTTGAGCCAGGTTTTTTGGTAGTTTATTGGAGATAAGAGTCTCATAGACTTTCCTGCCTAGTCTGGCTTCAAACTGTGATCCCTTAAAATCTCAGCCTCCTGAGTAGCTAGGATTATAAGCATGGGGCACTGGTGTTTAAGTAGATTATGTCCATTACTTACATATTTTTGGTCTATATTTTTTGTGGAGTGTAAATAGACCAAATAGAATTATTTGAATTTGTCATGTATTTTCAACATACTTACAAACATAAGTTTATGATGCTTATTCCTTACTTTCCATGAAATGTTTTTTTTTTATTGTTTTTATAGTTAACTAGTAAAGTTCTCCCCCCCTTTCCTTCATTTTAATTCCTAATATGGGGAAAGGATTATGGTTACCTTTATAGAAAATCTGCTGTGTTTGTAGTTTTGTTGACTATATAGACCTATTGTGCCATCAAGTTGTTCAACTGAACATAAATTATTGTTTTAGGAATATATATATATATATATATATATGTATATATTCATTTTGTCTGTAAGTCATCTGAAGAAGTATATTTTAGTGGCAAGACTACATAAGAAAGTGGAAGATAGAAAATAAAATTTTTATACAAGGGGCTGGGAAGGTGGCTCAGTGGTAGAGCCTTTGCCTTGCATGTATGAGGCCCTGGGCTCGATTCCTCAGCACCACATAAGCAAAAAGAAAAAAAAAGCCAGAAGTGGCGCCGTGGCTCAAGTGGTAGAGCGCTAGCCTTGAGCTGAAGAGCTGAGGGACAGCGCCCAGGCCCAGAGTTCAGGCCCCAC
>NW_012272414.1:0-5419 GCF_000151885.1 Dipodomys ordii
GCTTTTTTCTTTTTGCTTATGTGGTGCTGAGGAATCAAACCCAGGGCCTCATGCATGCAAGGCAAGCACTCTATCACTGAGCCACCTTCCCAGCCCCAAGAAAAATAATTTTGAAGACATTTTTATGGAACAATTTTCTGCAATTAACCTATGCAGTGTCTCAAAATTGTTGAGGCATTTTTGTTTTCAAGGCTATCTTGTATGTGCTAACTCATTCATATTTCATAACTTCCAAGGAAGGCAGGACATTGATGGATAAGAAAATTGAGCAAGGAATGACAAAATGATTTTATTCAAAGACACATTTTTCATGCTAAATGAATAACAAGGACCCGTCCCTCTTAACTTTATGATACAACCTGGCATTAAATATACATGACATCCTTTCCAGTTCCACAAAGCACTAGCATGTGACTTTGGCAACTTTGGGTCCCTTAATTATAAGAAGGGAATAGTCATTTTCATTGCAGCTCAGCAATAGTAAATAAAGATTATGCAAGATATGGGATAATTCTGACCCTTGCTCCCTGGCAGCCATACACTGTTTCCCTTATGTGAAGAAACGGATCCCAGTCATGTATCAGCATCATACTGACCTGAACCCCATCGAAGTGGCCATCGATGAGATGAGTAAGAAGGTGGCCGAGCTACGGCAGCTGTGCTCCTCGGCAGAAGTAGACATGATCAAACTCCAGCTCAAACTCCAAGGCAGTGTGAGTGTTCAGGTGAGTAAAAGGCAGGGTTAAAGCCTCCCTTGCCCCCTGAAGCTTCCAAGACCTTCATTCAGCAAGGGTACCATGTGACTTCCTGGTTTGCCAGTTAATCCACATTTCCTTGCCTAGCATCTTTGTAGCTTCTCCTGATATCAACCAGAACTTTACCTACCATCCCACCCCACTCTTGTGGGCTGTTGACCTTTGATATGTCACTGTCACTAAGCTCTCTGCTGAAGCTCTCTGCTGGAAATTGTTCACCATAGGGGCCTAGTTGAAGGGCCTGAAAAGTAAGGTATTCTAAAAATAGGAACAGTAAATACTAGTAGGTTTTCCAGTAAAATTATTGACTATTTCTTTCTATGATAATTGTATCTGAAAAACTACGTTTCACGCTTAGTGATATTTTGACTAAAAATCATGCCTATAATCCTACCTGCATGGGAGGCTGAGATGAAGAAAGTTGCAATTCAGTACCAACCTGAACAGAACAATCCAGAAGACCTCTTCTTAGCCAGTATCTGAGCACACTAATGTACCTGCCATCCTAGCTATGTGGGAGGCAGAGACTGGGAAGATTATGGTTCCAGGTCATCCTACATTGAATCATGATTCTACATGGTAATGTGCACTTGTTATCCAGCTGAAACTGGAAGCATAAAATAGATCCACGTCCAGGCACACAGCTGGTGAGGAGTGAGACCCTAACTCAAAACAACCAGTACATAAAAGGGCTGAAGGTGGTTCAGTGGTAGCGCACACCTGACTAGAATGTACAAGGTCCTGAGTTCAAATTTCAGTACATCCAAAAAAGAGTAACTTGCTTTAGCATAGGCTGATCTATCAATTTTCCTTTACTGGTAGCATTTTTTGTATCATTTAGAGAAATACGTACCTACTCAAAAATTTCAAAGATGGCCAATGTTTTGCCTGCTCCATCCTTCACAGATCTATAATCCATGTGGGACTGATTTTGTTTGTGACATAGAGTAAGGGCCAAGATACATTTTTTTCATAGCACCACCCCAAATCCTAGGAGCCATCTATTGAAAAGATCAACTTTATCTACATACTGATTAACAAATGCATTCAGTCAGTGAAAACTCACCAAATTATTAAATATGGGCGCTTGTATATTATACCTCAATAAAAGGATTTTACAAAGTCATCTTTATAGGAGAGCTGGAAATGTAGCTCAGTAGAAGGGCACTTGCTTGACATATACAAGTGGTTTTGTCCCTCGCACTGAAAAAGCCAAAAATGTCATTTTATATATCTTATACAGTTTTAAGTGTATATAAGTAATTAAAGTACATATTTGTTGGTCTATATATCCCTGTATCTTATTTTTTAAGTAGAGTATATTTGTGGAGATTATATGCTATATAGATTCAGGATTTAGAGGTAATTTTCAGAAATCAGTTTTTGTCAGTGTTTCATCAGATCTACACTGAAAACACCATGAGATGTTGCCGAGATAGTTTCTAAATGTCATGGACCACAGAAGTAGTTACAGATATTTCTAGTCACCTCCCTTATATCCTGAAAGATGATGTGCTATAATAGTTCAACAAATGAATATAAATTTCCCAGGAAATTATTATACAACAGGACCAGAGACCATAGATTTCTGTAGTTAAAAACAGTAGGGGATCATTCAACCTCTATCAAAAGGCCAGCAAAGGGCAGGACCTGACAGGTTGAGTTTTAAAAGGCAAACATCCTTCCATTTCACAGTGACCTACAAGTTTTATAAAATACCCAATCATTGTATAGGACACAAGAGTTTCATGTTAAGAGATTAAGCTTCTACTTGTGCCCATACAAGTAATGACAAGGCTGAGATCAGAGGAAATTGTCACCTTGTTTGTGTGTTTCTGTAACTTTTTCACAAAAGGCTCACCAAGGTGTTGTTCTTCGGGGCAGAACTAGCTACATGGCTTTGGACACTGTGTCCCACAGTCTTGTTATATTAGGTCTTCCGTAGTTCTTCTGCTTTTTTTGGGGGGGGGTCGGTTGTGGGGCTTAAACTCTGGGCTTTGGCACTGTCCCTGCACTCTTCAGCTCAAGGCGAGCGCTGTACCGCTTGAGCCACAATGTCACTTCCAGTTTTCTAGTGGTTTTTGTTGGAGATAAGAGTCTCACGGACTTTCCTGCCCTGCTGGCTTTGAACCTCGATCCTTAGATCTCAGCCTCCTGAGTAGCTAGGATTACAGGCGTGAACCACTGGCGCCCAGGTCCTCTTTATATCTTTTTTTTTTGGGGGGGGGGTCCGGTCGTGAGGCCTGAACTCTGGGCCTGGACGCTGTCCCTCAGCTCTTCAGCTCAAGGCTAGCGCTCTACCATTTGAGCCACAGCGCCACTTCTGGCTTTTTTCTTATGTGGTGCTGAGGAATCAAACCCAGGGCCTCAGGCATGCAAGGCAAGCGCTCTACCACTGAGCTACCTTCCCAGCCCCTCTTTATATCTTTTTTAAATGACTACTTGTATCATTCTACATAGTTGATCTTTGTGGTATCTTCATGTTAACCTGGTTTCCACACATGCCTTGACTAATGCTGAGTCTGGTCCTCTATACTGGGCCATCATAGGAAGTACACTGGTTTCCTGTCTCAGGTCTCATCTCTAACCATTGTGGCTTCTACTTGCCTGTCTACACAAGTCCTGCATCCCATGGATCAGACCATTATATAGACTGCTCTCCTTGCTTTCCAGGCTCAACAGAACGCTAGGAAAAATACTTTGAGCACAGACTAGTCCTTGCTCAAGCTCTCACAGTCCTTCCCATCCCATCATATCCAGCCCTTTTTCTTTCCTTGTTCCTATATTTCCTGACTTACCAACTTCAGAAAATTCTTCTTAGCTAATTGAAAAAGAGATGTACATTTAGTTCATTCACATTGTTAATCTTTGATACCAGCACAACTCAAATAATTACTTCATCTGAAAATAGCAAATTAGCTGTATACCCAGTTCAGCAAGCTGAACCGTTAGGGGGATTTGGGTGGTAGTTATTATTCTTGTTGTCATTTCATGTACTGGGGTTTGAAATCAGGGCCTCCAACTTGCCAGACAGATGCTGTGCTACTTAAGTAATGCTCCCTTCCATATTTTGCTTTAGTTCTTCTTTAGATAGTCCTGTGCTTTTGGTCAAGGTCAGCCTTACATCACTATCCTTCTAGTTATGCCTACCACATATCTAAGATTACAGATGAGAACCACCACACTCAAGTACTGGTTGAGATTAATTGGATTTCACTAACTTTTTGCTCAGGCTAGCCTTGAATCCTGATTTTTCCCAACCTTGCCTCTCTAGTAGCTCACTATCATGCCTAGCCAACTGTTATATATTTAAAACTGGATGTAACCATATTTTTCCACTTTTCACTAAATTTATCTGGTGGATCTGATAATCACATGTCTCATAACACAAGTTTCATGGACTAAAACCCTGGTAGTAAGAGTCCTTGACATACAGATTTGGAAGACTTGGTGTTTGTGTATTGCATGGCCAAGCTTGATCAGGTCAAGTTCCCTAACATTAACAGTTTCTTCTTATATATTAAAAAACAAAAACAAAACTTCAGCAGGCACCAGTGGTTCATACCTGTAAACCTAGACACTCAGGAGTCTGAGATCTGAGGAGCATGGTTTGAAGCCAGCCCAGTAAGACTCTTATCTCCAGCTAATCATAGAAAAAAGCTGGAAGTGGAGCTGTGGCACAAGTGATGGAGTACTAACATTGAACAAAAGAACTCTGGGACACTGCCCAGAGTTCAAATCCCAAGACTGGCGCGTGCGCACACACACACACACACACACACACACACACACACACACCTTCATCACAGCTCACACACACACACACACACACACACACCTTCATCACAGCTACCCTGAGGATGGCCTCAGGGATGATGGGATCAGGGACAGATCACAATTTATACTTTCCACTGGGCTTTTAAGCTCCTGGAAGATAAGGTTTATGACTAACTCACACAAACAGTGTTTTTAGCACAGACCAACTGAAACTAAACAATACTGATCAATTCTCTCTAACTTAAAATCTTTACTCTTTATCTAGGTCAATGCTGGTCCACTAGCATATGCTCGAGCCTTCTTAGATGATACAAACACGAAAAGATATCCTGACAATAAAGTGAAGTTGCTAAAGGAAGTTTTCAGGTAAAGCACACTGAAATGTCTCTTCACATTCTTTGTGTGTTAGTCAGCTTTCTGTTACTCTGACAGATCGTTGAGATAATTGACTTATAAAGAAAAAAATGTTTATTTTTGACTCAAGTTTTGGAAATTTGGAGATTGCAATGTGTGATCAACTAGCCCCATTGGTTTTAGGCCTGTGGAAAGGTAGGATTATTTGGCAGAGCAGAATCACTTAGCTTGTGACAGGAAGCAAAAAGGTGAGGAATTCATGAGTTCCAAGGTTTTTCACCTAGGGGATGACCTAGACAACCCCTGCTAGGCCCCACCTTCTAAAGACTCCACCACCTTTCATAATGCCAACTAGGGGACCCAGGTCTTTATCTATGGAGCCTTGATGGTATTGAAGGTTTTAACTCTAGCTCTGTTACTTACTCAGAAAAGAAGTGCTGTTAAGACTCATCCTTTGTTTCCTGCATGTCTTTATCTCTCTCTCTCTCTCTCTCTCTCTCTCTCTCTCTCTCTCTCTCTCTCTCTCTCTCTCT
>NW_012272415.1:0-1640 GCF_000151885.1 Dipodomys ordii
GATTCCTCAGCACCACATAAGCAAAAAGAAAAAAGCCAGAAGTGGTGCTGTGGCTCAAGTGGTAGAGCGCTAGCCTTGAGCTGAAGAGCTGAGGGACAATGCCCAGGCCCAGAGTTCAGGCCCCACGACCGGACCCCCCCCCCAAAAAAAAGAAAAAAAGTGATTATAGTCAAAACCATCAGTTTTACAAAAAGTATTATCTGTCTGCATCTTGTTGAATCTGTGGATTTAGAACCTACTGAACTAGAAGTGACTGTGTTGTCAGAGTTGCTCAATCATCACCAAAAAAATAACTCCGCCCCCCCCCAACAACCTTGAACTCATTGGTCACTTCCCTGATCTAGTCAACCACTAATCAACCCATCTTCTGTCCCTACAGATTTGTTCTTGCAAAACATTGCATATACATGGAAGCCTATATCATTCATTTTAAATTATTCATTTTTTTAAACTCTGCTTATTTTGCCATTCCTGGGGCTTGAACTCAGGGTCAGTGCACTGTCCCTGAGCTTTTTGCTCAAGGCTAGTGTTCTACCACTTCAGCCACAGTTCCACTTCCCGCTTTTTACTAGTTACTAACTGAAGATAAGAGACTCACTGACTTTTCGGCTTGGGGGTAAGTGGGGGCTTTGAATCTCAATTCTTCCAGAGATCTTAACATTTTTATTCCTGCTTGTCCTTGACTTTCTTTATCCTATCTAAAAGTTCAGCTGGATTAAAAAAAAAATCTTTCTTATCTTGGCCTCCCATCCGCCAGCTACACTGCAGCCTCCTCCACACTCCCTCACTCTGAGTCTGGGCCACCTCAGGGCAGCTGAACCCCACTTCACCTCCCAGGGCTCCACTCTCAGCTATTCCAAGAAGTGGAGAGTCTCCTAAAATCCAGTGTCCTTTTGCATTCTGTGCCTGAATTCATATCTTGGAGTGTTTTTGCCAAATGAAGACAGGAATTACTGTGAGCCTAACAGTTGGTGTCTTCTTTCTGTCCCCTGCCACCTTATTCCTACCCTGAAAGGACAAGCATCAGCAGGCAGCCCCAGCCACCTCCTCTCTGCATCCTGTTTGACCTTACCTCAGCCTCAAGGAGGCCTCTGGGTTTGGGTGGGACTTGAGGCTTCTGCAGAGCGGAGGCTGGCATAGTGGAGGCCAGCCTTGTTTTAGCCGATGGCCAGCTGGGTTTACTGGGAAGGGTCTTGCTGAAAGGTGGGGATTGCCTCTGGCTTGATCGATTATCTAGAGCAAACAAAAGAAAACACTGAAAAGGCTTTGAATTGTGTCTTGAGTGGGAACCAGCGAGATTTAGAAATTGCAAATCCTGGGAAGGAGGTGGGTAGGGAACTGGTGGCTCACGCCTGTAATCCTAGCTACTTAGGAGGCTGAGAACTGAGAATTGGGGTTCAAAGCCAGCCTGGGCAGGCAAGGCCATGAGACTCTTATCTCCAGTTAACCACCAGAAAATGGGAAGTAGCACTGTGGTTCAAGTGGTAGGGTGCTAGCCTTGAGCTGAAGAGCTCAGGGACAGTGCCCAGGCCCAGAGTTCAATCCCCACGACCAAAAAAAAAAAAGAAGAAGAAGAGGAGGAGGAGGAAGAGGAAGGGGAGGAAGAGGGAGGAGGATGAGGAGAGAGGAAGAAAGAGGAG
>NW_012272416.1:0-2136 GCF_000151885.1 Dipodomys ordii
CTGGGAAAGTGGCTCAGTGGTAGAGCGCTTGCCTTGCATGCCTGAGGCCCTGAGTTCGATTCCCCAGCACCACATAAGCAAAAAGAAAAAAGCCAAGTGGTGCTGTGGCTCAAGTGGTAGAGCGCTAGCCTTGAGCTGAAGAGCTGAGGGACAGCGCCCAGGCCCAGAGTTCAGTTCAGGCCCCACGACCAGACCTCCCCCCCACCAAAAAAATGGAGGCTGCCAAGAGAATACGAGAAATGATCCTTACATTTGTGAGGCCATATTCTTTTTTCTTTTTCTTGGGGGGGGGCGGGTCCGCTCGTGGGGCCTGAACTCTGGGCCTCGGCGCTGTCCCTCAGCTCTTCAACTCAAGGTGAGCACTCTGCCACTTGAGCCACAGCGCCACTCCGGATTTCTAGTGGTTTATTAGAGATAAGAGTCTCACAGGCTTTCCGGCCCAGGCTTTGAACTTCTATCCTCAGATCTCAGTCTCCTGAGTAACTAGGATTACAGGCGTGAGCCACTGGCGCCTGGCTTATGGCCTTTTCTTCATTCAACGTCATTCCAGTATGCAATATAAATGTGGAGATGTTATAATGAAGACCCCCCCCTTTGTAACTGATATAAGCAATTTTTTTTTTTTGATCAGTCATGGGGCTTGAACTCTGGCTCTGGGCGCTGTCCCTCAGCTCTTCTGCCCAAGGCCAGCGCTCTACCACTTGAGCCACAGCGTTACTTCCGGTTTTCTAGTGGTTTATTGGAGATGAGTCTCACAGAGTTTCCTGCCTGGACTGGCTTTGACCCATGATCTTCAGATATCAGCCTCCTGAGTAGCTAGGATTACAGGTGTGAGGCACCAGCACCAGGCTCACTTCCAGCTTTTTCTGCTTATGTGGTGCTGAGGGAATCGAACCCAGGGCCTCATGCATGCAAGGCAACCACTCTACCACTCAGCCATCTTCCCAGCCCTGGAATAAGCCCCTTTAAAAAGAGGTTTCACATAATACTTGCCTTCCTGTTTTGCTCTTTCTATCCATTTACCATATGGAAGATACAGCTTTATTCCCCATTTAGGAGAAACAACAAGGAACCATTTGGAGCCATAGAGTGAGTCCTTGCAAAACATCAACTCTGAGCTGGGAAGGTGGCTCCATGGTAGAGCGCTTGCCTTGCATGCTTGAGACCCTGGTTTGATTCCTCAGCACCACATGAGCAAAAAGCCAGAAGTGGCGCTGTGGCTCAAGTGGTAGAGCGCTAGCCTTGAGCTGAAGAGCTGAGGGACAGCGCCCAGGCCCAGAGTTCAGGTCCCCCAACCAGGGAAAAAAAAAAAAAAAGAAGAAAAAAAAAAGCCAGCCTAGATAGCAAAGTCTAACTCCCAAATAACTAGCAAAAAGCCAGGCTGGAAACTTGGGTATTTTGAAACACACTTATGTGTGTATGTAAGAGTGTATATGTTAATTTTTAGTTGTTTCAGACCTTTTTTCCTATAAAGAAAAGTGAATATTGTCATACTGAAGTAATTCTACTATATTTTTAATATATAAAGTAAAATGTAAGTGCATTTTATTTATTTATTTATTTTGGGTCCGGTTGTGGGGCCTGAGCTCTGGGCCTGGGCGCTGTCCCTCAGCTCTTCAGCTCAAGGCTAGCACTCTACCACTTGAGCCACAATGCCACTTCCGGCTTTTTTCTTATGTGGTGCTGAGGAATCAAACCCAGGGCCTTGAGCATGCAAGGCAAGTGCTCTACCACTGAGCCAACTTCCAAGCCCCTGTAAGTGCATTTTAAGAAAACAGCTCAAAGCCTGGTGCCAGTGGCTCAGGCCTGTAATCCTAGCTACTCATAAGGCTGAGATCTAAGGATCATGGTTCAAAGCCAGCCTGGGCAGAAAAGGCCGGGAGACTTTTATCTCCAGTTAACCACCAGAAAACCGGAAGTGGCGCTGTGGCTCAAGCGGTAGAGTGCTTGCCTCGAGCTGAAGAGCTGAGGGACAGCACCCAGGCCCAGAGTCCAAGCCCCACGACTGACAAAAAAAAAAGAAAAAGAAAAGAAAAAAGAAGGGCTGGGAAGTTGGCTCAGTGGTAGAGTGCTTGTCTTGCATGCCTGAGGCCCTGGGTTCGATTCCTCAGCACCACATAAGCAAAAAGAAAAAAG
>NW_012272417.1:0-1387 GCF_000151885.1 Dipodomys ordii
ATAGAGCTATATATATATATATATATATATATATCCTTTAGGCATTTGGTATATTTCCTCTAGGCATTTGGTAGCTGTAGTTTATATATATATATATATATATAGAGAGAGAGAGAGAGAGAGAGAGAGAGAGAGAGAGAAAGAGAGAGAGAGAATGGCAAAATTGAAAATGGAATGGAACAAAGGAGACAAATTCATATAAACAGATGTCAACATAGAATATGTAAACATCTAAGACTTTTAACAAATATTCACAATGTTTAACAGGTATACGTTCTGATACAAATGGCAGCAAGATACTACAGAACTCTTTAAAATGCAACACTACCTAAAGAAACATAAATGTCAGGTACACAGCATAAAATTCAATGAAACAACTGGAGAAATTCAAAAAACAAAATACAGGAACAAAAGAAGTGCTTAAGAGGAGGAAACTATTCAATTACTATGGAGTGGTAATTAAAGCCAGTAGTGAATTAATTAAACCACAGAAGGCTATGTGAAATTTCAGTCAAAATTTAGAAGAATGTTTACTAAACTTGGAAATCATGTTCTACAGTTTAGGAAGAAGAGTGATTAGTCAGACTGGCATACAATAATAAGTAAAGTGTATTTACTGGTGATAATAAATACAGAATAGACCTATAGTAAACAAAATTACAAGAAACTTATCATTATATTAATTTTGAGTAAAACTTAATTCATCCAGGTCTACAGAACAAAAATGATGTCAAAATTGATCTAAAATGGAAATTCATGTTTGGTTTTAAGTTAAATTAGGATAACTTCCATTAAAGTGATATTCAGCAACTTCCTGATAGTGGTGAGCAGAAACAAGAAGAATCAGGTGGAGCAGGAGTTTGCTATGGGCAGACTCCAGAATTTTGCTGTTTTGGCAGCATCTTTGTTCGAACCATTGGAAAACAGTAGCAGCAATCTTCCTCTCAGCAGTGACAATAAAAAGTGTGGAGGGGAAGGGAAAAAACACATCGTTTCAAAAGGGATACAGGTGGACCCATTGCAACAATGAGATGTACAAGATGTTATGTTGAAAAATGAACTTCACAACTTTGGCATGGGGATCAGGGGAGGTGGGAAGGGACGGAAAAGGAAACAAAGGAGGAGGCAACAATGCTTGATAAGAAATGTACTCATTATCTTGCCCATGTAATTGTAACCCCTCTGTACGGTATTTTCACAATAAAAAAAACAAAACAGTTTTATAGTCAAATATCCCCTTGGGCAAAACTGCCTCCAGCTGAAAACCACTGGAGGAAAACTCTTTGATATACATTTTCTTTCTTTCTTTTTTCTGTTTCCTGGTCACTGTGTGTGTGTGTGTGTGTGTGTGTGTGTGTGTGTGTGTGTGTGTGTGTGTGTGTGTGTG
>NW_012272418.1:0-1666 GCF_000151885.1 Dipodomys ordii
TGGCTTTTTTCTTTTTGCTTATGTGGTGCTGAGGAATCGAACCCAGGGCCTCATGCATGCAAGGCAAGCGCTCTACCACTGAGCCACCTTCCCAGCCCTAACATTGTAAATCTGAACAAGAATAAATGCTGGCAGGAATGTGGGGAAAAGGGAACCCTATTGCTGATGGGAATGTAAACTAATAGAACCACTCTGGAAAGCAGTCTGGAGGTTCCTCAAAAAACTAAACACAGACCTGCCCTACGACCCACCCATGCCACTCCTTGGCATCTATCCTGAGCATTATAAGCAGGATTTGATAAGGACTTCTGCATATTTATGTTCATTGCCACACTATCCACAATAGCCAAGATATGAAAACAGCCCAGATGCCCCACGGTAGATGAGTGGATCCAAAAAATGTGGTATCTATAAGCAATGGAATGTCACACAGCCATTAGAAAGAATAAAATAATGTCATTTGCAGGGAAATGGATGGAGCTAGAACAAATCATGTTAAGTGAGGTAAGCCACCAGCAGAGAGACAAACGGCTCACATTCTCCCAGATATGTGGTAGTTAGATCTAAAACGCACTGGCATATGACAAATTATGCAGGATTCTAGATATCACACACAGTGAGATTAAAAGAGCATAGTCTTAGGAGACAATCACAAAGGTGCAATACCCAAGCGCTTCTTCATATGTATATAAAATAATATACATACTGAAACACAGGACCTTTTTCTTGATTCGGTTTTTGTCTGATGACTCTGTATTCTTTAAACATGGTGTAGTCACGTGCACATCTGTGGGAGGGGCAGGGGAGGGCACAGAATCAGAGGGAAAATGGCAAAGAAGAACAGCAGTGGGGCACATGGGACATTGATGAAAGTGAACTATGTAACTCATGGGCGGAGCTGGGAGGAAGGGAATGGGAGAGAATGAGGGAACAGATGCCACAGGAAATACACGAATTACCTGGAGTATGTAAAGGTAACTTCACTGCATGTCACCTCTAAAACAACAATAAAGTAAATTAAAAAAAAATGGGCTGAAGGCATGGCTCACCTGCCTAGCAAGAATAAATCCCTGAGTTTAAACCTTCAGTATGGTAAGTTTATATATATGTATACACACACACACACACACACACACACACACACACATCCCTCATTGGTGGGACTTGAACTGAGGGCCTGGATGTTGTCCCTGAGTCTCTTTGTGTTCAAGGCTAGAGCTCTACACTTGAGCCACGGCACCATTTCTGGTTTTTGAGTGGGTAATTAGAGATGAGAGTTTTATGGGGACTTTTCTGCCCGTGCTGGCTTCGAAATGCGATCCTCAGATCTCAGCCTCCTGAGTAGCTAGGATTACAGGCATAAGCCTCCAGCACCTGGTTAAAAAGAGAAATGACATGAGGCGTGGTTTAGGGCCTAGTGCACACACAATACAGTAAATGGCATTTTCTCTCTCCCAGCTCACTGGGACCCCTCCCACCCCACCCCCACATACACATGCCACACACACAGAGACAGTGACTTATCCCTCCAGGCTCACAGAAGCAGAAAGAGGAGAGCCAGTGCCCCAGCGCCCTGGTCCCCAGCAGCCTTAGGGACATCAGAGCAGCCTTTATGTCCGGACCGTAGAGATGGCTGGGGCCTGGTGGGCTGAGAGCAGCCGCTAAG
>NW_012272419.1:0-2962 GCF_000151885.1 Dipodomys ordii
TGCACAGCACTGCATCGTGGGAGGTGCACAGCACTGCATCGTGGGAGGTGCACAGCACTGCATCGTGGGAGGTGCACAGCACTGCATTGTGGGAAGTGCACAGCACTGCATCGTGGGAAGCAGAGGGCACTGCATCATGGGAACTGCACAGCACTGCATCGTGGGAACTGCACAGCACTGCATCGTGGGAGGTGGTATCTCTCCAAGGCCACAAAGCCCTGGGGGGAGCATTGGTATCAAAGGGCTCCATGGAAGGTGAGAAGTCTCTCCACCAACTTGCAACAAAGGGATCCAAAGGAGCCCAGGAGGTTACTGTGGCCAGCAGGGAGGGGACAGCAGGGGACTGCAGTGAGCAGGAGAGGACCTGGGCATCCACACTGGTGACCACAGCCTTCCTGGAAGCTGTTCAGCTATAGGACATAATGGAGCCGTGGAGTAAGCCTGCCAGAAGGAACCCTCGCTGCTCTCTAGACAGAAGATGGTGCCTAACTGACTTTGGGGGCAGGGGATAGATTGGCAGTGACGAACCCAGAATTCTCAGTGTTCAAAGGAAGTCCTTAAGTTTACGTGTTTATGTGTGTACTGTGTAATATTTTCAGCTAATTATATATCTTAAAATAACTTTGTGGTAAGAGTTCTGTCTTTCTGATACTTCCTTAAGTCCTGGGAAAGGACCAAGCTTCACCTCCATTTGTGGGAAAGGCTTTGGGGGCAAAGGTGCTGGATGTCTGTGGATCTCATTGGCCAGCAGTCAGCTGACTGCTCTCTCTTCCTCTGTGGGGAGGCTCTGGGGTAACTTGCCTGTCCATCTAGATGGCCTTACAGAGCAGTC
This sequence comes from Dipodomys ordii, assembly GCF_000151885.1. Classification (NCBI taxonomy): domain Eukaryota; kingdom Metazoa; phylum Chordata; class Mammalia; order Rodentia; family Heteromyidae; genus Dipodomys; species Dipodomys ordii. The sequence continues at coordinate 833 of NW_012272419.1, forward strand.
CTGACTTCTCTCTGCATTCAACATGTAGGAATAAAGCCTGTTGGTGTGGGATCCCCGGAGGCTGCAGCTCAAATCATATGTAGCTGCCAGTGGAACCCTGGCTATTTGAGGACTGTCCCTGGTCTGGGGAAGGCCCTCTCTGGGCTCAGTGGTCCCCACACGGAGATATGGAGTCAGCAGACAGGAGGCACAGAGGGACTTGTCCCCCCTGCTCCTCCCAGCTGTGAAACCACACCGGCCTGCCGTGACTTCTCCACTCCTCCCGCCGAGCACTGTGAGAGCCCCCTGCGGGACACGCTGTCCCATCGTCTCTCATTTGGGGTGATGTCTAGTGCCTTGGACCCACTGCCCACAGAGCCCAGGCTCTGGGCAATGCATGTCTCCAGGAAGCAAAGACAAGCTGAGCAGAAGAATGAAGGAATGGTCTGCAGCCCTCCTTGCCTCCTTTTCATGGTTTAATTGTTCCATAACTATGTTTTAAACCCAAATAAAAGGCATTTTGGAGGACATGTTTCTTGGATTTTCCATGCCAGGCCCATGAGTTCACTGTGAGGCTGGACAGCCTCCACTCCCTTGGGCCTGAGGCTTCTAAGGCCACCGAAGGCACAGCCAGAGAACATCTTCCATCTCTGAAAATAGAATGCTAAACAAACTGTGTGAAAACATGCTGGTGACTCACCAGCACTTTTCAATTCAGTGTTTCCAACTCCATCCTGCGACTTGCATTTGTGGGACAGCACATGTACTGAAAAAGCAACGTTCCCTGCGGTTGACCCAGAAAACCATGAAACTGTGGCCTCTGCCCCGGCCATGAAAAGGTACAAGAAGGTGACCAACTTTCTTGTGGGAGCAGAAACAAGTCAGTCGATTTCCTGGAGAGGAAGCGCAAGACACAAGCACAGAGCAGAGGCCCTGAGGCGGGGACGGGAGTCTCCAGGATGCGTTGCAGAGACGCAGCAGGAAGCACTACCCTCACGAGGGGAACTCGCTGCCAGGTTAGCGCTGGCCCAGTTCTGAGCTTCCTATCACTAGTCACCACACCCCGGCTGGATGCGGCCTGGTCAACGCCGTGCTCGCACTCACGCTCCACAAACCCTGCAAATCTGGATTCTGCCCTTTGCACTGTTATGCCTGAAAGACAGGGAGCACATGCAGCCAAAAGAAGCAGGAAAGGGGCCCAGCCGAGCACAGGGCTGTGCAGAGGAAAACCGCTGCCATTAGGTGGAAGGTCCACCGGCAGCGGGCAATGAGCCAGACCTAGAGAACGAGGCTCCCTGCTCCAGGGCTGGGGCCATGCGACAGAGGCCAGAGGGAGATGTGTCCATTAGACTTGTCATCCAGAGGAAATACACGATAGCTATTATGTGATCTCCCTTCCTTCCTCACACTCACCCAGGAGAAATTAGACAAGAAGCAAGGTGGTATGTGAGCACGCACCTGCATGCTCGGTCCCCTCCAACCACTCTGACTCCATGAGCCCCTCGATCCTGTCAGAGTGACTGTTTCCACGTGGGTCCCAAAACCCTCAAGTCCAGCCTCTCTGAGATCAGAGGTATGACTCCTAGAAGCAACCACCCAGCCAAGACCCCCATTGTCCAGTCCCCTCTCTCTTCCCTCTTCCAAACAAAACCTCAGAGTCATTTTTCCAACCATGCTGAGTATATAGGTATACACCACGATGGCTACAATCTTGGTACATGGGGCAGGGCATGTCATGGGCCACCCACCAAACCCAGCCCTGGGTCTCCTACTGTGGTCTCCACACGAAGGCCAGCCCCTCAGTTGTCACCTACACTTCGTGTGTCTGCTGGCCTGTGTCCTGGAATGTCTGCACATGAAGCTCAACCTCCTCATCAGCCTGACTCTCAGACCCACAGCTCACCCTACACATCAGCCTGATTCTCAAACCCACAGCTCATCCTACACATCAGCCTGATTCTCAGACCCAGAGCTCAGCCTACACATCAGCCTGATTCTCAGACCCACAGCTCACCCTACACATCAGCCTGATTCTCAAACCCACAGCTCATCCTACACATCAGCCTGATTCTCAGACCCACAGCTCACCCTACACATCAGCCTGATTCTCAGACCCACAGCTCATCCTACACATCAGCCTGATTCTCAGAC
>NW_012272420.1:0-1802 GCF_000151885.1 Dipodomys ordii
TTTTTTTGTCTTTTTGTCGGTCGTGGGGCCTGAACTCTGGGCCTGGGCACTGCCGTCAGCTCTTCAGCTCAAGGCTAGCACTCTACTAGTTGAGCCACAGCACCACTTCTTGCTTTTTCTGCTTATGTGGTACTGAAGAATCGAACCCAGGGCCTCATGCATGCAAGGCAAGCACTCTACCACTGAGCCACCTTCCTAGCCCCACACCTCCCTTCTTTAATGTGGGCAATATTGACCAATTCGTGTGTGTGTGTGCGTGCGCGCGCGTGTGCACACGCACGTGCATGTGCTACTGCCAGTCCTGAGGCTTGGACTCAGAGCCTGGGCACTCTTCTTGAGCTTTATTGCTCAAAGCTAACACTCTACCACTTGAGTGACAGCTCTCCTTCCAGCTTTATGGGAGATAAGAGTTGCACAGACTTTTCTGCCCAGGCCGGCTTTGAACCTTGATCCTTAGAACTCAGCCTTCTGATTACAGGTGTGAGCCACTGGCTCCTGGCTTGACCAAGTCTTTAAAGCCGAAAAAAACCAAGAGATAGCCTGGGACAAGTCTCCTCCCCTCAGAACTCTCATTCGTATTGATCAATATGCCATTGAACAGCTCCAAAGACAGCCCTTGAGCAAGCCAAATGGGCCAATAATCAGCATCAAACACTCCATCTCACTCCCACACTCAGAGCCTGTCTCTAGCTAACAGGCAATGCATCTTCACCAGCTACGGGGTCTCAGGGAGCAGGGCAAAATCCCACCTGCTTTCTAAAGGTGCATGCATGGGGGGTAGGAAGGACAGAATTCTAGGCTTGCATTCAAATTCTGCTCTGCTCTTTACCAAATGAACATCCCTGAGCAAGCCTCTTTGTGAAACAGTTCTCCCCAGGCCTTTTTCTGAGGACTGTTATAGGAGTAGGTAGATATATGCGTGCGATGTCCACGCAATGCCCGCATGGGGATGACTAGCAAGCCCAGCTACACAACAGTTCTTTGCTCCATCCTCCTCTGAGCCAGCAGAATGACATGCTGCTCGGACAGGAGGGGCTGGATTTTCCAAACCATTGCCAGAACCTTCCAAAGGAGACCAGTGAATAGGTGACCAGAAAACACACACACACACACACACACACACACACACATTTTTGCTTTTTTATTTTTTTTTCCCCTCAGATGCTCTGGGAACACTCTGAGCCACCTGAGAAACCCAGACATCAAGGGACATTTGACAAAGGAGGCCTGATATTGTTCCAGAGAGAGGGCATTCACACGGTTGTCATAGTTACCAGCTTGAGCTGGAGGGGCCACCTGCACAGAGACGAGTGTCACTCAAACAAGACTGTGTGTTCATCCAGTGCAGACTGCCTCAAAGCCAAGGTGACTTTCCTGATTTCCCAGTCAATAATGTCAACCACAAAGCATCTACAAGCCAGGAGCTGGGGGCTCACGCCTGTAATCCTGGATGCTCAGGAGGTCTGAGGGATCTGAGGATCATTGTTCAAAGCCAGCCTGGGAAGGAAAGTCCTCAAAACTCTTATCTCCAATTAGCCATCAAAAAGCTGGAAGTGGAGCTGTGGCTCAAGTGGTACAATACCCAGTCTTGAGAGGAAAAAGCCAAATGAGAGCAATTAGAACCTTATATTGCTCTTTTTGTTTTGTTTTGTTTTGTTTTTGGGTTCCAGTCATGGGGCCTGAACTCTGGGCCTGGGCGCTGTCCCTGAGCTCTTCAGCTCAAGGCTAACGCTCTATCACTTGAGCCACAGTACCACTTCCAGCTTTTTTCTTTTTGCTTATGTGGTGCTGAGGAATCGAAC
>NW_012272421.1:0-2514 GCF_000151885.1 Dipodomys ordii
TTTTGCTTCTTTTCCTGCTGCCTTGCTAAGATTTTCTTTTTATCAATTTCTAGAAACTCTCAAGATGCCAGGATTAGTCTTTGTCTTTGATATAAGATCCAAGTTGAATTTTTTTTGTGTGATTTGAGATTTGTCTTGGCTTACAGTGTTTTTGTTGCACAAAGCATTTCTTTTGAAATCATTTCAATGTATTTTGACTACTTATCTTTCTATAGATTTAGGATTTTTTTTTATTGTGAAAATACTGTACAGAGGGGTTACAATTACATGGGTAAGATAATGAGTACATTTCTTATCAAGCAGTGTAGCTTCCTCCTTTGTTTCCCCTTCCTATCCCTACCCATCCTCCCTCTGCCCCCACTTCCCCCGCGCCTCCCCCCCCACCAAAGTTGTGAAGTTCGTTTTTGACATAACGACTTGTACATCTCACTGTTGCAATGGGTCCACCTGTAGGATTTTGAAATACACTAGAAAGATTTCCTCTCTTCCCAGTACAGAAACGTTATCTCCCAGGAATTTATGTTCATGTTTTAATGTATACATTTTTGATTGATTCAGTATTCCCTGAACAAATACGTTTTTATTATTTTCTGCATTCTATGAATTGCTTACTTGGCATGTATCAGTGATCAAGACAGACTAATACACTTACAGTGATGAGCTTGTAGTCTAGGAGAGGCAGATTGACAGATAATTGGGGTAAGTTGGTAAAAATAAGTTAAATTAATAAATTACATAGTAGATTTAGGAAATGACAAACATTGTGAGAATAAAGATAAAGCAATTGAAGGGATCTGGAAAACCAAGTAAACAGTACCAGTTTAAAGAGCTCATTAGGAAGGTAATATGTAAGCAAAGCCAGAAAGTAAGGAATCTTAATGCAAATCCAAGAAGGGAGAAAATTTTAGGTAGGTAGAAACCTTAAATCAAGAGAAGTGGAAGGAAGAGCAAGAAGCCAGGGGATTTGGAATATTAAAGAAAAGGGCCTCAGAGCATGGTGGTGCACACCTGCAATCCTAGAATTAAGGAAACTACAGCAGGATTCACATGTGTTTTGAGGCTAGCCTGGACTGCATAATAAGACCTTGTCTAAAAATAAACATAGACAAGCTACTAAGGAGGCTGAGATCTGAGTATTACAGTTCAAAACACTCCCAGGAAGGAAAATTCCTGAGATTCTTAACTCTAGTAAACTACCAGAAAACCAGAAGTGGTGGTGTGGCTCAAGTGATCGAAAACTAGCCTCGAGCTGAAGAGCTGAGGGACAGTGCCTGGGCCCAGAGTTCAAGCCCTACAACTAACAAAGAAAATTGTAGAAATGATTAGATAGAATTGAAGGAGATGAATATGAACAAGTAACAAGTATCAAAGCCAATAGAGCTTCCTAGACTTTTGTGTTTTTGTTTTGAATTTGAATAAAATGATCATTTTTTTGTTTTGATTTGAGAAGTGACAAATAAAATTGACAAATGGGACATTTTCTTGGAATATTACACTCGTTCCCATGTTGGGAATAGGTTATAGGAGAGTAAGAGTGAATAAGAATCGACCTGTGAGAATGCAATTGCAAAACTCTAACAAGATGTAATTATATTAATCATATTTAGTTGCGATGACAATATACCTGAGAAAACAACCCAAGTGGGGAAAGGATTCTTTGGCTCACAGCTTCAGAGCTCATAGTCACTTAGCTCTGTTGTTTTAAGGCCTGGGTAGAATGTCATGGTGGGATGTTCCTGGTGGAACACAGTGGTTCACCTCATGGTAGACAGGAACCACTTAGAGGCAGACAAGAAGAGGACAGCGACAGAATATACCCTTCAAAAGCACATTACAACTTCTCCCAACTTGGCCCTATTTCCCACTTGTCCATTCAGTAATGAACTCATCAATGGATTAGTCCATTGATGAAGTTAGTGCCCTCATGATTCACCTCTTAATGGCCTCATTGGGGTCTAAGCTTTCAACATATTAGCCTGTTTGGGGGAGAATTCTTCATAGTCAAACCATAACAGTGACAAAAATGGGGAAAAAAGGTGGAAGCAGGTGTGAGAGTGAGATGAGGTCACATTGATATAATCTATAGACTGTATATTGAGACTTTCTTTCTTTCTTTTTTTTTTTTGGGGTCCAGTCGTGGGGCCTGAACTCTGGGCCTGGGCGCTGTCCCTCAGCTCTTCAGCTCAAGGCTAGCGCTCTACCACTTGAGCCACAACGCCACTTCCGGCTTTTTTCTTTTTTCTTATGTGGTGCTGAGGAATCAAACCCAGGGCCTCATGCATGCAAGGCAAATGCTCTACCACTGAGCCACCTATTGAGACTTTCTTGATGGCTTAGATGGAGGAAAAGCAGGAAAGAAGACACACAATGACTCAAAGGCTTCCTGAGCAACAAATGGGAAAGTTTGGAGGGAAAAGGGGAGGAGTGAGAATCAAAAGTTCAATATGGACTTCTATTCTTTGATTTTGTTTTTCTTTTCTAGTTTCCTTCCCTCTCTCCCCCCTTCCCTCATTA
>NW_012272422.1:0-1817 GCF_000151885.1 Dipodomys ordii
GAAGGGATAACAAAGAAGATGGCAACGAAATGTACTTATTGCCTTGCTCATGTAATTGTAACACACACACAAATCACACAAGAGCTAAAAAAACAAAAATGAGTCTAGGAAAACTGACCACACAACATGTTCTCTGAGTTATCTATAACTGGAGAATTAAAATGTGTCCTTACATTTACACTATTTAAAACTTCTTATCAAATTGGGAAATTCACTCAACAAGCTAGAATATGGAATTTAAAGAGATAAAGCAAAACATCAAGCAAAAATGAGTACAAGGTCTTGATCTTGGATCTGCATTCCAACTAGGCCAGACCACATCTGATGACCTTCAACCACTCTGCTGTAGTTTAAGGGTGCACACACTCTGGAAGACAGCCAGAATTTGACCCATAAACTTGAGGTCACCATTCTGAACATGTAATGGTTGCCTTTCCATTTTGTGAAAAATACTTGGAATGAACCTTTGGACTTATATTCGTTTTGATGGTCTCTGAAAGATCTCTTGCCTTCTTCCTAGAAGAAAACACACAAACAGTAACAAATGGAATGCCTTATGCTTATCAAAACCTGAGAGAAAGTGAAGTGTAGACATTTTCTACTTGTAAGAACAATCATGAAGGGGAGGAATGTGAGGGTTAGAACACTGCATGTGTGACTCACTGACTACGCAGAAGTGTGTGCCTTTGAGATATGAGAATATGAAGCTGGCTGTATGTACTCCCAGTTTTAAGGGTGCTACCACCTCAGCACAGGTAGTCTGGTACTTATGAGGACTACGTGCTACGTGCTTAACGGTGTGTCACAGAGGAGCTGGAATTAGAACTCTTCTCTAGTCTCCAGGGTGTTATAAGAGACTAATACACTAAGAGCCTAAAATCATCTACCAGTGATCCAGTACTGTAATTTAGAGTCAGCTACATGCTCCAAATTACAGTACTGAAGAAGACATGTGGATGTCAGCAGAGCTTATCTCTGTCTAGAGGGGAGCAGAACACATTTCTGCCATTTCCAACCCAGGATCAAAGTGAAACTTGCCGTGGTTTTTCCCAATACAACTTCTTTATAAGCTGCAAATGATCTAATACTCCAAGGTTAATTTTCAATTTGCATAGTGAAAGGTTACTATTACATTGTGACCTGTAAATTGCATCTTTCCGCGAATACCCTATCATCTCCTGGTGCCCCACTGCAGTCAGGACGGAGGCTTTCTATATTTGGTGACTCACATCTGTTTATTATTTAGCTTATGCTTGGTTTCACAGCCCTTTGGAGCCAGCAGCTTATAACAAAAATCAGTTTATACCCAATCCAGTGTTCTATCCTTTTTGGGGGGGCGGGGGGCCAGTTGTAGAGCTTAAAACTCAGGGCTTGGGTGCTGTCCCTGAGCTCTTTTTGCTCAAGGCTAGCACTCTACCGCTTTTGAGCCACAATGCCATTTCCAGTTTCCTAATTCTCACAGACTTTCCTGCCTGGGCTAGCTTTGAACCACAATCCTTAGATCTCCTGAGTAGCTAGGATTACAGGCGTGAGCCAGTGCCCAGTTATCATCCAACTGTTTAAATCAGCAATCATCCCGAGGATTCTCTCTATAAAGCCAACTTAGATTAAAAAAAAGTAATGGTCAAGATTTTCAAAAGACAGGGCTGGGAAGGTGGCTCAGTGGTAGAGCGCTTGCCTTGTATGCCTGAGGTCCTGGGTTCAATTCCTCAGCACCACATAAGCAAAAAGAAAAAAAGCCAGAAGTGGCGCTGTGGCTCAAGTGGTAGAGTGCTAGCCTTGAGCTGAAGAGCTGAGGGACAGTGCACAGGGCCAGA
>NW_012272423.1:0-1231 GCF_000151885.1 Dipodomys ordii
AAAAAAAAAAAAAAGAGTCTTAGGACTTCTTTGTCCAGACTGGCTTTGAGCTATAATCCTCAGATCTCAGCCTCCTGAGTAGCTAAGATTATAGGCATGAACCACCAGCAAGCACCCAGCTTTGTAATCTTTTATATAGATTACATGTTGATACAATTTTGTCTTATCATAGATTAACTAAAATAAAAGTTGAAGGTTAATTTCATTTATTTCCTTTGGACCTAGGAAACTGGAAATTGCACATATGGCTTCTGTTTGTAATGGATGGGTTTCTGTCTGATAGGGCTGATCAGGAGCACACACACACACACACACACACACACACACACACACACACACAAATTAGTTAATGTACCTGTCTTAAGTGCACAGGTATGATCCAGGTCTTTTGTTTCTTGCTGTTCTTTCCTTACAACATTCAACAGTGTGGTCCATGGACCAGGAGCATTGATACATCCTAGAGGCAGGTCAGTCTCGGCCCTTCCCTAGACTTGACCAATGAGAATATGTCTTTCTCTCACCATGCTGTGATGCCTCTGTGCACCAGAAAGTTTTTTTTTTTTTTTGGGTCCAGTTGTGGGGCCTGAACTCTGGGCCTGGGTGCTGTCCCTCAGCTCTTCTGCTCAAGGCTAGTGCTCTACCACTTGAGCCACAGCGCTACTCCGGCTTTTTTCTTTTTGCTTATGTGGTGCTGAGGAATCGAACCCAGGGCCTCAGGCATGCAAGGCAAGCGCTCTACCACTGAGCCACCTTCCCAGCCCCATGTGCACCAGAAAGTTTAAGAACCACTGTTCATAACATACCCTGCCCTACATGTCTGTGAAGTGCTTTGAAATGAGGTAAAACACCATCATCTTTGGTGGGGACAATTTCTCCCCCCATCTGAAGCACATTTCCTTGGTAAAGGGCTGAGTGCAAAGTGCCTTCCTCTTAAAGAGGAAATATCAGAATCTGGAATTTATGCCCATGTTATCCCTGAACATAATCAAATCCTTCTCCTCAAACATCATACAGGTGCATTTTGAAATAATGTTCAGTAGGGTAGTATAGATCCTGATGAGAGGAATTGCATTCTGCTGTTTTAGCCAGGCTTTCACCATTACTAGGCCTAGTGACCTTAGAGGTCCATTGAGCCATTCTTTTTTTTTTTTTTGGGTCTGGTCGTGGGGCCTGAACTCTGGGCCTGGGCGCTGTCCCTCAGCTCTTCAGCTCAAGGCTAGTGCTCTACCAC
>NW_012272424.1:0-2619 GCF_000151885.1 Dipodomys ordii
TACATGGGCAAGATAATGAGTACATTTCTTATCAAGCATTGTAGCCTCCTCCTTTGTTTCCCCTTCCCATCCCTTCCCATCCTCCCCCACCCCCCCATTATATCCTCCCCATCCCCCACCCCCCCCAAAATATGGTTTTGAATTTAGTTTAAATAGTTTGCAGTAATCCAACTGCTATCGCATATTTCTTGCTCATTACTCACAGTTATTTCCTAGCTAGCTAAGCTGTTCTAATTTCACCTTGATCCTATCTATACTATGAATCTGCAGCCCTTGGTTGGATAGAAAATATTATATCTTGGCAGGATAAATTAGAGGGAATCTTATTTAATTTTTTTGGTGCCAGTCCTTGGGCTTGAACTCAGGTCCTGACTGCTCTCCCTGAGCTTCTTTTTTGCTCAAGGCTAGCACTCTACCACTTGAACCACACCCCCACTTCTGGCTCTTTTGGTAGTTTATTGGAGATAAGTGTTTTGTAGAGTTTCATAGACTTTGGTGCCCTGGATGGCTTCAAATCTTGAGCCTCAGATTTCAGCCTTATGAGTAGCCTGGATGAAAGATGTGAGCTATTGGCACCTGTTGATAATCTGAATTTTGACAGCTATGATTTGGAGAGGAGGGACAAGATAGAAAAAGACAAGATACCGGATATCTAAATATTAGTCCTGTCCTTCCCATTCCTACTCTGCAGACTGAGTTCCTTGCTTCCAAACCTATGAGAACTATTCTGTATTGGAAGTAGGGTGCATAAATACCAGCAACTGGGCACGCAGGCCCTGACCTGCTCCCAGAATGCATTGGTGTCGTCTTCATCTGCCTTTAACTGCCTGCTAGGATGTGGGAATCATAACACGTTTGAAATTTTGCCTTGTATCAAAAACACAGAGAATCTTGTGAACTAAAAATACAAACCTTAATAGGGTGTCAGCCACTCATGGCTGTAATCATAGCTACTCAGGAAACTGACAATGGAATAGAGCCAAATTCTGTGTGTATGCACACATGCGTGCACATGTGTCCATGCATGTGCAAGTACTGGGTCTTCAACTCAAGGCCTGAGCGTTGTTCCTGAGCTTTTACACTCGTGGTTAGTGCTCGACCACTTTATCCACAGCTCCATTTCTAGTTTTTTCTTGGTGGTTAATTGGAGATAAGAGTCTCATGGACTTTCCTGCTTGAGCTGGCTTTAAACTGTGATCCTTAGATCTCAGCCTTCTGAGTAGCTAGGATTATAGACATGAGCCATTGACACTGGGCAAACTTTACTTTTTCTCTTAAAAAATCAGTCTGGACAAGAAAGTTTGCAAGACCTAATTTCAACAGAAAAGACGAGGCTTGGCTTGTCATCCCAAATACTTAGCAAATTTGGACTAAAAAGCAAAACCATATCTAAAACAAAAACAAAAAATGGAAGTGGGTGTATGGTTCAAGTGGTAGAGTGCCATCCTAGCAAGGACAAGGACTTAAGTTCAAACCCTAGTACATCTCTTTATTCCTCTCAAAAAGACCACAAACTTCTGAAAACACAAACCTTTCAAACACACACACACACACACACACACACACACACACCCTTTTGACATGACAACTGAAAGAACGATTTTTCTTATTCAGTGATTAGTTTGTGGACCATCTGCGAAGTTCAAGTTCTTCCCCAGGTCTGGGGGGCTCACTGTCCCTTGGGCTTTGGAGTTAGGGTGCTCTGGTAGGTAGCATTTGAGAAGCTCTGGGTTAAAGTTAAGAGGGTCTTTGATGTTCCTGTTCTGATATATTTTTTTTAAATCAAGGCCAATATTTTTCTCTGTACTACACAGTACTTTTAGAAGAGAAACTTGATATAGTTAAAAAAACAAACAACAAAAAAAAGTTCTCTGAGTTTCCTTTCAGAGCTCTTCAAATATCTCTGGAATGTTTTAAAATAAATGGTATTTGTCACAGATGTTACAAAATGATCGCAGTCGTGGTCAAATGTGTTAGAAGGTTGGAGGGAAAGACCTATTTCTTTGCATGCAGCTGCTTTTTGTATGTGGACCAATTGGAAGTCTGTTTTCAAAGCAACTTTGGAAATGGAGGAGTTGAAGTCTAGGCTATGTAGAGGTGGGGCGGCTAAAGTTTAAGTTGCTTTCCTGGAGAGCTCTGTGTATTCCATCCCACGATGCCAGTGTCTTGGCTGAAGATGTGCATTCTGTTCAATTGTTCCAATTGCCAGTCCTCATGGCCACTCAGCTCTGAGGGAACACTAGGGTGTCTGACCCATCTCAGGGCACTTGTACTAGGGAATAATCTTTCTAGCTACACTTTGTGTTGATGTGAGTAACAGCAAACAGTTTACAAACTCTTCTAATATATATTAGAATCAGAATTTTCAGCCATGCACTAGTGGCTGGCTCATGCCTGTTATCCTAGCTACTCATGTGGCTCCCCAGGCAGTAACATCTATGAGACTTTTATCTCCAGCTAATCAGCAAAAAGCCAGAAGTGGAGGTATGGCTTAAGTGGTAGAGCACTAGCCTTAAGCAAGAAAGGTAGGGGACAGCATCTAGGTCCTGAGTTTAGACCCCAGTACATACACACACACACACACACACACACACACACATACACACACACACACACACA
>NW_012272425.1:0-1845 GCF_000151885.1 Dipodomys ordii
CAGCTCAAGGCTAGTGCTCTACCACTTGAGCCACAGCACCACTTCCGGCTTTTTTCTTTTTGCTTATGTGGTGCTGAGGAATGGAACCCAGGGCCTCAGGCATGCAAGGCAAGTGCTCTACCACTGAGCCACCTTCCCAGCCCAGCTTCCTCTATTTTCTGAACTGGGAGAATACACATGTGCACAGCAGCATAGCAACTCCCAATCCTCAGATAGATGGCTTTGGGTAGGTAAGATGTATGAGGCCCACCTAAACCCACATAACAGGCAGGACTTCCCTTTCCCAAATATGCCTATTATTCTTTCTGTCTCTACTTATTCTCAGATCTTTACCAATTCAAAGGAGAAGGCAGATTTTGATAGTCCCTCCTAAAACTCCTAATCTTGTCATTTCACATTGAAAAGGAGGTATGGTGGGTAAGAGGACCTTGTCTATTCTTTTGGTTTACTTCCTGGAATTAACTTTTGAATCTGGTCTTTTTTATACCTGTTCAAAATAATATAACTTCTCAGTCTTCTCATCTACCTATGTACCCTGCCTCAATAGAAGGCAAATAGCAAGACCCAAACTGAAAAATAACCTAAAGCAAAAAGCTCTAGAGGCATAGCTCAAGTAGTAAAATGTTTACCTAGCAAAGGCAAGGCCCTGAGTTCAAACCTAAGTGCTAACCTGCTTCTCCCTTCCAAAGAAAAAACTTCTGAGAAACATAAAGCTATTTGTTTCCTATAAATGAAACTGCCATTACCTAGAAATATAACACAGTTTCTAGAAGCAATGTCATTAAAGCCATGCTGAACTTTGACCATTGGTTTCTCCTAGTGCTTTTTATTTTAGAAAAGGGAGTGGTTTTAGATTTAGGAATTCCCCTGTTCCTTAGTAAATCTGCCAGCAGCATTTAGGTGTCACTGGGTGCTTTAGTGTGTCCTGACATCTTAGATCTTGACAAGAAGCTGAGCATAGATTCAGTGGGGCTTTTGGGGAAATGTTTCCCTTAAATTTCCCTCCCTAATCTAACCTTTCTCTATAGATGACAATCACAACAATGAATCTGTTTTAGAAACAACTGGTTAGGTTGACTATCAATAGCTAAACACCAGCCAGCTTCCTAATTTATATGTAAAATATCTTTACATGCTCTAGAGACTCCTCAGATACAACTCGTATTTTTTTAAAAAATTGGAAAATTTGAAGGAGAAAAATAATGTCAATTAAAGAAGAATGAGCAGGGTTTTGGTGGCTCACTCCTAGCTACTCAGGAAACTGAGATCTGAGGAGTGAGGTTCAGTCAGCCTGTGCAGACAAATCCTCAGGACTTTGTACCTCTAACCAGCTGGAGGCATGACTCAAGTTTTTCACAACCTTGATTGCAAAAGCTGAGTGAGAGTACAAAGCTCTGAGTTCAAGCACTAGTACCAGCATGTATGGGTGTGTGGGGTACACCGCACTGGGGTCCCATTTTAGAAACTTTAACTATTAGAGAGATAGGATACACACAAACACACCAGTCATCTCATTGAAATGTTCTGTTAGTGTAGTGTTTTGTTGGAGCTATTTTTGTTGTAATCTATATGTTCAACTGGAATCCAGATCTGGGGGTAGGGATAGGAATTTTAACCTTTCTACTCAGTTCTCATAAGCCTAAGTGAACATCTTTTCTGATGCTGTTTTTTGTTTGTTTGGTTTTTTTTTGTTCGGTCGTGAGGCCTGAACTCTGGGCCTGGGCACTGTCCCTCAGCTCTTCAGCTCAAGGCTAGTGCTCTACCACTTGAGCCACAGTGCCACTTCCGGCTTTTTTCTTATGTGGTGCTGAGGAATCAAACCCAGGGCCTCAGGCATGCAAGGCA
>NW_012272426.1:0-2475 GCF_000151885.1 Dipodomys ordii
AGAAAGAAAGAACAAGAGAGAGAAAGAAAGAAAAAAGAGAGAAAGAGAGAGAAAGAAAGAAAGAGAGAGAAAGAGAAAAGAAAGAAAGAAAGAGAAAGAAGGGGGAAGGAAGGAAGAAAGAAAGGAAGGAAGGAAGGGATGGAGGGAGGGAGGGAGGGAGGGAAGGGGAAAGAAAGAGAGAAAGAAAGACAAGAAGGAAGAGAGATGGGTGGGGGCCTGCTTGACTGTGTTGTTTTCCAGCAAATTGGTTTCTGGCCATGTGAGTATATTGGGGTGAACACTTAGGAGTGATGACTAGGGTATGTGCAGGGGTACAGGCATGACAGTGAAGGATGGGGCCAAATGGGAGGGAATGGACAAATTAATGATTGGGGAAGATTTTTTTTTTCCTTTTAGGCATCGTGTCCAGTCTGGCCTCCTTGATTTGAGCAATCTCTCACTGTCAAGAGAGGCTGGGAGATTGATTCAATTAAGATTAGCAGAGTGGGGGAAATGGCCTGGGTTGCTTTTGATGAGTATTGTCTTTCCTCTCATCTCTTGGTGCTGGTGGCCTGGACACAGTAGAGTTGAGCTCTGGCAGGCTGTGAGGAGGTAGCCAGATGGGGCTGCTGGGCCATACCAGACACGGAGAGTGGCACTTCTCCACGATTGACTGTCCATGACTTTTCTGTTTGTCCTCCTTGAGTTTCATTTTCTGTTTCATTCTTGTTCTTTTTCCTTTTCTTTCTTTTTTTTTTCCCTTTGGTGTCAGCCCTAGGACTTGAACGCTTGGCCTAGGCTCTGTCCCTGAGTTACTTTTGCTCAAGCCATAGGGCCACTTCTCGCTTTTTCTGAGTAATTTAGTGGAGATGAGAGTCTCACAGACTTTTCTGCCTGGGCTGGCTTTGAACCATGATCCTCAGATCTCAGCCTCCTGAGTAGCTAGGATTACAGGCATGAGCCACGGCACCAAGCACACTTCTGGGTTGTTTTTGTTTGTTTGTTTGTTTGTTTTTGGTTGGTCATGGGGCTTGAACTCTGGGCCTGGACACTGTCCCTCAGCTCTTCAGCTCAAGGCTAGTGCTCTACCTCTTGAGCCACAGCGCCACTTCCGGCTTTTTCTATTTACGTGGTGTTGAGGAATCGAACCCAGGGCCTCATGCATGCAAGGCAAGCACTCTACCACTGAGCCACTTTCCAAGTCCCACTTCTTGTTTTTTGATGGTTAATTGAAGATCAGAGTCTCACAGACTTTCTTGCCTGGGCTGGCTTTGAACCATGAACCTCAGATCTCAGCTTCCTGAGTAGCTAGGATTACAAGTGTGAGCCTCTGGTGTCCAGCTGATTAGCAATTAGCAATTTCTTCTAAAGGAACAGCAAGGAAATGCCTGATATGTGAGTGATTGTGCTTAGTACATCCTCAAAATATAATAGAAGGTCTCTTTAATTTCCAAGGTGATACCCAGGTGCCTGTCTGGTCCTGTGAGAGTTGGGCAAGCCCTCCTAAAAATGGAAGCTGGTTGAAAACAAGTCCGGGATGCTCAACGTCTCAGTGTCACAGGCTGGAGGTCCCCCAGATGCAGCACAAGGAAGAAATAAACCATTCTCACTTGGTCCTATGAGCACACCAAGACACCAAAACAAACCCATGGCATGGAATTATGCCCCAATGGGCCTTGGCAGGCAGGAGCCACCAGCAAATGCCTGACACACGCATGCCTGGTGAATCACCATCACCTCTAAATCTGTATTCAGCCCCTGTGGCTGGATGAATGTAATGGAAGTGGTACTTTCTGTGAGGCCCCTGCTGGCATCAGTTCACATTACAAAATCATTTTACATCATTTAGCACTATTGTGCTCCATCAGCTTGGGATGGGAGGGACGGGGTACGGGGAGAGGAGCTTGTTTGACAGCTCGTGGGGACAGAGGCCCCTCCAATAAGACTGAGCTGACAAGAGAAGAGGACATGTCTCCCTCTGGTTGGTAATGAGGACTTGGATGTTCCTTGCGGATTTTCCCTTCCCACTCATCAAGACAGATGTTTAATCTCAGGGAAAAGGAGAAATAGACAAGTTACTTTGTTTTTCTCTCATCCTGGGTCTTGAACTCTGGGCCTTGATGCTATCCTTGAGCTTCTTTGGCTCAAGATCAGTGCTCTACCACTCGAGCCCAGGCTGACTTCAATCCCCCATCCTCAGATCTTATCCTCCTGAGTTGCTAGGATGACAGACGTGAACTACTGGTACCCAGCTGCCAAGTTGCTCTTTTAAGCAATGGTAAACCATGCACTGACCCTAACACTCTTCTAAGCAAAGAATTATCCTGCATTTAAAAGTCTCTCCTACCGCCATTGAGATATTTTGCTCTGGAACATGGAGTTCCCTATGTCTTGCCACTTTTTGCCACATACTGTTCCACACTGTTCCATGCATCCTCCCCCTCCCCCCCCCCCCCACCAACATCTCCGCCGAGCTGCCAACAACCAGTTGCTTAC
>NW_012272427.1:0-2369 GCF_000151885.1 Dipodomys ordii
GGTCACATAGGTTCTGAGGCAGAAGGATTGCATGCAAGGACAATGCATTAAAGGGTGAAGCGAGAAGCAGTACATTGTGATGCAGTTGCTAAAAGGCAGCAGCCCATTCTATGGGGAGTGGAAGCTGGGCCCTCTCTTGGGGCACATCTTCAATAACCAGGTGAAGGGGCTGGGCCTGCACACTAGTACAGACTTCCTCAGCAAGGGACTTCCCATTAGATGAGGAGGCAGTTACTGGGGAGGAACTCATTCAGTCCACACATGTATCACGGTGGAAAGACTGAAGTGGTCTGACCCGGAGAATAGGAGGGCTTAGGAGTGGAGAGGAGAGAACTCAGCACGTTTGGGGTGCTGGAAGATATTCAGCAGAGTGGGGACATCTATGGGGTGGGGGGTTCTGGGTACATGGGGGAATGGAAGCTAGGAAGAAGCTAAATTGAACACCTTGTGAGCCTTGTGCTGGAGACGCTGGCATGTGATGCTAAGGCCAAAGAGAAACCACTCAAATAAATCAAGCCGCAGAGGGATAGCACTCCCCTGAGAATCTTTAATGAAGTCAAGCTAGCACGGTATGGAAGAAGATGAGTTGATCCAGGCAGCAAAGGAAGCAGGGAGCTTTGGGGAAATGGTAGGCATGATGGAAATGAGATAAGCAAGTAGTCTCCATCGCAGTCCCTGCTAATTTTCATCTCCCGTAATTGCTTAGTGTGCCCAAATTCAAGTTAATTTCTCCAGTAATCCTACCAAACTGCTGGCATATACTGAGCTTTTTCTGTTCACTATTCATCTTCCCCACGAATGTGGCTGTTAAGCCAATTGCTTTTTCCGTAGTGACTTTTCGGGAAGTGCATTTGGATTAACAAATGCCAGCCCGATTTATTTTCCTATGGTTACAGTGAAGTCGTTATTCAAAGCTGTTAAAACAACCAAGTAAAACAAAAAGAAACCATTGGGGGCATCTCTATTTTGTAATGTGGAGGATTTAGGACATTCCTTTCCTTCTCAAGAGAGTCATAATTTCAAGGATGTATTCCCCCAAATTTCACCCATGTATTCTTAAAATTATAAATGAAACAAGGATGATGGCAGAGCACACTGATAGCGCATCATCCAGGATGTCTGAACTCAGTCTTCCCTTTGCCTGTAAGGAATGTAAGGGCTGCCTCTCGACTACAATCTGCTGAAGTGAATTCAACACCTTGGGGATTGTGTTTTTCTAAACCTCCCTGTCCAACAATGTAGTCCTCTATGAAATGCTCCAAGTGGATCTCTTCTGCCATCTAGTGGTCCATATGAAATGTTAAGCACTTCCTCTCTTCCAAGGAGAAACAGTCTTGTTTTACCCTAAAGAGACAGCTACTTCACTGCCTTATGGTATACACTGCTCACCATTTTCCTTTTCCTGTAAATCAGAACGAGGTTTCCGGGGCATCTAGTCTATATAGTTTCTAAAACATTCACCATTTAAAAATCAGTCAAAACCATGAGATTGCATGTTGTGAAATTACCATTTGAGTTTAAGGTAAGAGAGAGAGGACAGGGTGAGGAAGAAGAGTGTGTGTGGGGGGGAGAGGGAGCAAAGAAGAGAAGGTGGGAGGGAACGAGAGACAGAGACAGAGAGAAACAAATACAGAGGCAAAGAGAGACTTAGAAGTTGTTGTGGTGAGAAAATTCACTTTTATGATAGGGAGGGAACTTTCAAAACATTTGGAGCAGTGGAGTAAGATGACTAGGTTTGAGTTTGATAATCATGTGAAGAACAGATGTGAGGGATAAAACTTGTGGTGGTGAGATGTCTGAGAGGCCACCTTCACAAGGAATACAAGGAGCTGATCAAATGCGTGGCCATTGCAGTGGTTATGGAAAAAGGAAGAATAACCTGGGGGTGGGGAGGGTACTGGCCAGGGATGGGAGTTCCAATGTAGAGACTTCAGGAGGGTGTATATGGTTGAACTACTTTATGTACATGTGTGAAAATCGACTAGTACAACCTATTGGAATTGTTTTAAGAACAGGAATATGGTCAAGGAAAGAGAAGAAAGGGCTGAGTTTGATTGAAACACATTTGATATATTTATGCTAATATTGCTGTGCACTCTACTTGTATAACTAACATGTGCTAATGAAACATCTTTCAAAGAATGAAAGAAGCAGAGGGCCAGTGGCTCATGCCTGTAATCCTAGCTACTCAGGAGGCTGAGATCTGAGGATCGCGGTTCA
Organism: Dipodomys ordii; assembly: GCF_000151885.1. NCBI lineage: Eukaryota > Metazoa > Chordata > Mammalia > Rodentia > Heteromyidae > Dipodomys > Dipodomys ordii. The sequence continues at coordinate 2,221 of NW_012272427.1, forward strand.
AAGCCAGCCTGGGCAGGAGAGACCGTGAGACTTTTATCTCCAATAAACCACTAGAAAACTGGAAGTAGCGCTGTGGCTCAAGCGGTAGAGCGCTTGCCTTGAGCTGAAGAGCGCAGGGACAGCGCCCAAGCCCAGAGTTCAAGCCCCAT
>NW_012272428.1:0-1379 GCF_000151885.1 Dipodomys ordii
GTGTGTGGGAGATGGGAAGGGATGGGAAGGGGAAACAAAGGAGGAGGCAACAATGCTTGATAAGAAATGTACTCATTATCTTGCTCATGTAATTGTAACCCCTCTGTATGGTATTCTCACAATTAAAAAAAAAGTGTCATGGGTGTTCCTGCCAGGACTGGCTTTGAATCACAATCCTTAGATCTCAGCCTCCTGAGTAGGTAGGATTACAGGCGTGAATCACTGGCACCCAGCTCATACTGGTATTCATATAAGGAAAATATTTCTAGATAGCTTGTTAAAAACTTGCCTTACTAAAGGGACAACTTTTGGAAAGCCTATCTAAATAAAGTCTAAGAATCTCCAAACAGATAGATTGCCCATATCTACTGAGCTCACATATAGACCTTAATAAAAATTACTATCACCAGGTGCAGTGATACACTCCTGTAGCCCCAGCTGCTAGGAAGTTGAAGCAGGAGGATCTTTTGAGTCTGGGATTTGTGGGCTAGCCTGGGCAACATAGTGAGCGCTCTCTCTCTCTCTCTCTCTCTTCCCTCCCCTACTTGGAAGGGGCACAGATCTGGAGGGTCAAAGTTTGAGAATAGCCAGTCACTAAAGCTGGGTGTGGTGGTATTTGCTTGTCATTCTCGTTAAACAGGATGCATAAATAAAATGATCATGGTCCCAGCTGGAGCAAAAATTCAGATACTATTAGAAATATAATGAAAAGATATGGCTTAAGTGGCAAAACACCTGCTAGAACATGCTGGAAGTCCTGAGTTTATACTCAAGTGCTTCCCCCCCACCCCCCAATAATTACCATGAACTCATAACAATGAGTGAATATTTGTATCCAGTTATTACACTGTATTTCTATTATATTGAGATTAAAATTAAACCACAATAACATTTGCTGCCATAGGTTTCAGAATAAATGTGCTTTCTCCACAACATTTGGAAGTGAGATGCATGCTCCCCCTCCATGTTCCTACTACGACAAATCTGGTTTGGATAGAGGCAGCGATAACCCCATATTTTCAGCAGGAAAGGAGAGAGGTTTGTTACGTAATGAGGCTTTCTCAAGAGATCAGGGAAGGCTTTCTGAGAGTGACAAACTTGACATGAAGGAAAGGGAACTGGCTTTATTTCATTTTATTTTTTTAGTACTTTTTTTTTTTTTTGGTTGGTCATGGGGCTTGAACTCTCTGTGCTTGTGCGCTGTCCCTGTGCTCTTCAGCTCAAGGGGAGTACTCTACTGCTTGAGCCACAGCACCACTTCCGGTTTTCTAGTGGTTTATTGGAGATAAGAGTCTCACAGACTTTCCTGCCTGGGCTGGCTTTGAACCGCGATCCTCAGATCTCAGCCTCCTCAGTAGCTAGGATTACAGGCGTGAGCC
>NW_012272429.1:0-2040 GCF_000151885.1 Dipodomys ordii
AGGAAGGAAGGAAGGAAGGAAGGAAGGAAGGAAGGAAGGAAGGAAGGAAGGAAGGAAGGGAGGGAGGGAGGGAGGAAGGGAGGGAGGGAGGGAAGAAGAGAGGGAAGAAGAGAGGGAGGAAAAAGAAAGAAAGAAAGAGAGAAAGACGAGGGAAGGGAAATAGGAAGGAAGGAGGGAAGGAAGGAGAAAGAAGGGAAAATGAAGGGAAGCAAAACAAGGGGAAATGAGGGGAAGGAAAGGAAAGGGAAGAAAAGGAAAAGAAGGGAAGGGAAGGGAGCCCTGGTCTCTAATGCTTGTACCTCCTTGTCCTGTTTCCAAAGACATGAACATCCACCCACCATCTCTCCCCTCACCCCAGCATTCCCACACTCACAATGACATCCCAGCTCAGTTGAATCTTCTTGAAGCATCACCCATGAAGCCCATGCTCCCCCATGGACTCCCACCCACCCCTGTGTGAAGCTGCTTATGCCCAGGGTTTCCATTGCACATTTCTATCAAGTGACACTTGGAGCTGGTGACCTGTCTGCTCTGAACAGCCTCTCCCCAAGCCTCACCACTATGCACCCCATCTTCCAGGAATCTCCAGTCCTCACAGCTGCCCCACGCATCCCCCTGGCACCTCGGCCTTTTCCTCTTCATGGTTCACCTCACCTGGATGAGCCCCAGTCCTCACGCCCAGCTTACCTTTCAGCCTGTAGTTCATCCTATTTCTGGAATCTAGATACAGCTTTCCCCCGTGGTACAGATTTGAGAGGTGGGGGGCCTGTAGTCACAAGTTAGCCTCATGCTTTTCACATGTGATTGGGCTTGTGTTTCATGACCCCCAGGAGAAGGTGACGTTTTTATTTCCGTGTTTCACAGAAGAGGAAACTAAAGGTCAGAGTGGTTCAGTGACTCACCCTATGGGGACCCTCAGAGCAGTGGGTTAATGATCTGAAGCCTAGCATTTGTGATCTGACCTAGCAATTGTACTGAAGCCCTGGTATGAAGGGAACAGGAACCCAGGGAGCAGCAAACCCCTCATCCCAGACCTCAGACACCTGCATCTGTGTTACTGTGGCCTAGGGCACTACTACTTAATGACAGGAGTGGGATGTATTCCCTCTCCCAATATCTCAGTGCCTGACCCTGTCCAGAGCCCAAAGCAGGTCATTGGAACCCAGTTACTTGGTTGTTACTTGAGCTGAAGTTAAAGCAGAAAAAAAAGACAACATCTGAAAACCTGAAAGCAAGGTATGGTGGTTTTTGACACACTCCTGCATGCTCTGCCCCTTCCCCCCAGCCAGAGGAATGGTCTTATGTCCCCTCCCCTCAAGTCAGGGCCTTATGACTGAGTGACATGTAGAAGGTGACAGGAGGGAAGCAGGTCCAGAGCTCAGGAACGGATAGCTTCTTCATCTTGTCTTGAAAAAGATGCACCCTGGAGCCTAGTCCTACATGGGGGAAATCCAACCCACCCCAGGGGAGCAGCAGGTCACCACTGTGTGGCTGGGCCAGCCTGGAAGTAGATCTATTGAATGGATTACTAACAATAGCAGGACAATAAGCAGTTTGTTGTCTGAGTTGGAGAGATGAAAGTCCCAGATCAGGATATCAGAAGAGGTGATGTCTATTAAAGACCTTTCCTGGTCTGTATTTGGATATCTACTCCCTGTGTCTGTCCCTCTGGCTAACTGCATATACTTGTCCACATCTCCTGAGGATGCTATTCAGATAGGAAAGGCATCCAACCTGCCAATCTTGTTTACACCTGATTACTCAGTAAAGATTCCATTTCAGTTGAGTACCAGTGACTCACACCTGTAATCCCAGCTACTCAGAGACCTAACAATTGTAGTTCAAAGCCAGTCTAGACAAACAAATTGGAGAGATTCTTATCTCCAACTAACCAGCAAAAAGCCAGAGTGGAGGTGTGGCTCAAGTGATAGAGTACCACACTTGAGCACAAAAACACTGTAAGAGCATAAGTTCCTGAATTTAAGCTCCAATACAGCCACACACACACACACACACACACACACACACACACACACACAC
>NW_012272430.1:0-2956 GCF_000151885.1 Dipodomys ordii
CCCAGGCCCAGAGTTCAGGCCCCACGACCGGACCCCCCCAAAAAAAATGGAGACTATATTACATTTGTCATGGCTTATTTCATTTTTCTTCCTTTGTTGTGGATTTTGAATCCTGAGTGTATCTGTCTGTGCCATTATTAGTAAGTGCTTTGTCTTATGATTGACCTCTGTTCCTCTTTCTAGCCTACACATTTGTCAGCCCCAGTCCTGATTACATGAGGTTTGCTTCCTACATTCTCTCCTTCCTGCTCCCCTGTCTTCCAGGTCTTTCTGGATGGCTTACTAGATAAGAGGAGCCAACTTGAACCCTCCATGGAGGCTCCACTCCTCTCACCATCAGACAGTGATCTTGGCAGATCCAGGGCTGAGTCTAGAATGCGCCACACAGCAGTGTGCACAAGTATTTGTGAGTCTTACAGAACAGATCACATTGCAGATACTTTGAAGCATTTGCTAATGGAAAGTCTGGCTGAGGCAGGATCTTAGATAATATGAGGACTCAGCATACTGTCTCCAAAACATGTTGCAGCATTTATTAGCTGGGCTGGAGCTCAGGGTAGGCTCCCATTAAAAAAAAAAAAATCTTTGTAATGATTAGCAAGGGCCCTGTATAATTTAAGGTATTCTTTGGAGTTCATAAATATGGCCTCATAAAAAGCCCAAATAGAAGGGAACTGTGACTTTAAGTCATTAGAAGCCCAGTGGTTTGATAAAATAACAGGAAACAGACAATTTATTATGAGCAGTCTCAGTAGCTCTGGATTATCTATAAAACTTTTACAGCCTTCCCCAAGTGGCGAGAAGCCATAAAACTTGGCTGAATGAGGGACTTGTTAATTTACTTGTTAAAGCAAATTAAAAATTTATAAGTGCTTTTAGGTAAATGAGATCTTCTCTCATTGCTGCCCTTGTGGGGCTCTGGAGTCCTAGAGGGGAGAGTGGCTGTGCTCAGACACCACTGCACAACAATAAAAGCTGTTAAATTGCTCCAGTTTATTACAGCCAAGCTGCACAGCTGTTGCCATGGCTAGCTATGGGGTACTGGTGGTTGACAGCCTGGAGTGTCACTTGGTTTTCTGTCACATCCAAAAGGAAATAGAATATTGGGGTGGGGAGAGTGAAGATAATACTTTAGCTATGTGATTATCCAGTGGTTTGTGTTATACATCATGCACTTCTCTCCCTTGCCTTATCAGTCATAGAAGGTGTGTGTGTGTGTGTTTGTGCATGCACTAGTGCATGCATGTGTATCTTTATACTTGTAAGTTTACAACCCATCATGGTGCTGCTCTGCCATCTAGACCATGGATAAAGCCACCTCCATTTCTTGAATGAAATTTCTCTTTACTTTTTCTCTAGCTTCAACATTAGGAGAAGGAGGTAATTGCCTATTGGACTCTAAAATAAAATCTATGCACAATGAGTTGGGTATTTTTAATTTTAAGTTTATAGTTAAAGGCAGATTTTCTTCTGTTTGGATGATCTATCAAGAACAGTTAACATTCTTGGGTCTGAATATCTTGTTTCACCTCTATCTGTTTTTCACTTGTGGAATTTCTTGCAGAGATAGCTGGCTGACTAGGCGTCTGTGAGTGCTGACTAAGGCTGGTAGGGGTGAGTGCCTAGCTGGAAGTCCTGGCACTGGGCATCTTGTCCTACCTGCCCTGCCTGTCCTGCCTGTGCATTGCAGGGGGCAGTTCTCACCTGGCCACACTGTGGGGCCCAGCAGATTCCTTCCATGTGCATCAGATGTTTGATCTGTGGGCAAGAAAAAAATAGATCTCAGTGGCTAACTCTACTTAATGTTAAGTTAAAAACCATGGTATGTCACAAGTATCATCTTTCAGTTCTGAAGACATTGGCTTGTGGTAATATTTCCAGTCACCATATAGGAGCAGTGCTTTACTTTAGCTTTGACCTAATGAAAGTAGAAAGAGACACTTATACTGACCTGTGTCTGTGTGTCTATTTATTGTTCAGGTACTTATATGTGTACCCTTAATTTGGATTCAGCTTTATTATATTTCGAAAGGCATATTGTTGAGTAGAGCTTCACAGAAAACTGATTAATAGCTTTATATTTTTGGATGGTATCCTATACCTTAGAAAGGTTCACCTTTTAAAGATTTCTTTTCACATTAAGGTTTGTTTCAATAATCGATTCTTGGCTGCTGTCCTCTCTACTTGAGAAGTACTGCGGTATATTACCCCTGAGTGCTTACTTTACTTCTTCACAGCCCTCCACTGGCTTCAGGTTTTAATGGCATGTCCATGTGGAAGTGTCTTCATTTAGAAACTTGGCTACAAGAATTTTTGCTTTAGCATATGTTCCATACTGGGTCTTGCATCCTTTATGGCTAGAATTTCTCACTGGACTACCCAGTAGTCCTGGTGATGAAGCCTGTGGATCAGAAGTGATGCTGTCCTTGTGGTCAAGAGAACCAAACTAAATTCCACACACAGAAAAGGTGGGATAGATTTAGAAATTTGAGACTAGAAATAGCAAATGATGTGGGCCAGAGATTGATTTCTGAGAAGATCCAGAGCAGAGAATGTTTTGGCAGGATGGCAATGCAGTGCAAAAACCTGGGGCCACTGTGACGGAACACTGATGAGCCTTGCACAGTAAATAGCAAAGCTTCAAATACACGGGGTTTCAGCAGAATTCACATTAGAATTTTACTGTGTATGCTCACTCGTTAGTAATATTGATATATGTTGTAGAATGATTGCTTCATTGCTAATTTTCATATGCTAATTGATGTTTTTCTATAAAACCAAATTCTTTAGCTCTTTACATTTATTGAATGCCATCTGGCTTATGAATTTTCATCAGAACTACCAAAAAGGAAGAGAGGAGGAAAGGAAGGAAAGAAGGGAGAAAGGAAGGAAGGAAGGAAGGAAGGAAGGAAGGAGGGAGGGAAGGAAGGAAGGAAGGAAGGAAGGAAGGAAGGAA